>NW_026909093.1:0-273000 GCF_033115175.1 Lepus europaeus | reverse complement strand
TAATGCTAACCTTAGACCTAGTCCTAGACCTAGCCCTAACTCTAGCCCTAACCTTAGCTTTAGACCTAGCCTTTGCCTAAACCTAACCCTAATCATAACCATAACCATAATCCTAAACCTAACACTAACCGTAGCATTAGCCCTAGTACTAACCATAAACCTAGTCCTAAACTTACCCCTAGACCAAGCCATAGCCCTAGCCCCATCCCTAGCCATAACCCTACCCCTAAACTTAACCCGAGCTCTAGAACTATCCTTGGCATAACTCTAAACTTAGCCGTAACCCTAACCCTAACCTTAACCTAACCCTAATCATAGCACTAGCCCTAGCACTTACCCTAGTCCTAAACCTAGCCCTGGCATAACCCTAACCCTAACCCTAACCCTAACCCTAACCCTAAAACTAAACAGACCATGGTCCTAGAGATAGCAGTAGCTCTAGCCCTAATCTTAATTCTAACCCTAAGCCATACAAGTCCCAACTCTAGCCCCAGCCCTAGCCCTAAATTGGCCCTATCTCTAACCCTAACGCTAAGCCTAACCCTAGCCTAAACACTAGCCCTAGCACTAACCTTGGCTTAACCCCAAACATAACCCTACCCTAACCCTAAACCTAACCTAACCATCACCATAAACCTAACCTTAACACTAACACTAAGCATAAGCCAAACTTTAACCCTAACCCAAACCCTAACCCCAATCCTAGCACTATCCCTAACCATAGCCTTAACCCTACCCCTAACCTAAACCCAACCCTAGCACTAGCAATAACCATAGCCCTAACCTTAACCCTAACCCTTACCAGACCTAAACCTAACCCTAGCTCTAGCCCTAATCTTAGCCGTACCCCTAAACCTAACCCTAGCCCTAACCCAAGCCCTAGCACTAGCCTTGGCCTAACCCTAAGCATAACCCTAACCCTAACCCTAAACCTAACCTAACCCTCACCATAAACCTAACCCTAACACTAACACAAATGGTAAGCCCAAACCTTCACTCTAGCCCTAAACCTAACCCTAACCCCAACCCTAGCCCCATCCCTAACCCTAGCCCTAAACCCACTCCTAAACCTAACCCTAAACCCAACCATAGCACTAGCAGTAATCATAGTCCTAACCATAACCCTAACCCTAACCCTAAAGCTAACCGTAATCATAACCCCATCCCTAAACCTAGCCCTTACCCTAACTATAACCATAACACTAGCCCTAACCCTAGCACTAGCCCTAGCCTTGGTCTAAACCTAACCCCAACCCTAACACTAACCCTAACCCTACCCTAACCCTAGTTGTAGCCCTAGCCCTAGCCCTAACCCTAGTCTTATATCTAGCCCAAAACTTAACCTTAGCCCTAACCCTAAATCTGGTCATAACCCTAGTCCTAGACTTAGCCATATCTCTAGCCCCATCCCTACTCCTAAACATAGCCCTAGCCCTAGCCTTGGCTTAACACTAACCCAAAACAAAATGCTAACATTTACCCCTAATGCTAGCCCAAGCCCTAGCCTTAGCCGTGGCTTAACACTAACCCTAACTCTAACCCTAACCCCAAACCTAACCCTAACATTAATCCTAACCCTAACCCTAAACCTATTCCTAACCTAAGCCCTAACCCTAGACCTAGCACAAGCCTTGGCCTAACCCTAGCACTAACCCTAACCTTAAACGTAGTCATAGCCCTAGACCTAGCCCTAGCCCTACCCTTAGCCCTAGACCCAATCCGAACCCTAACCCTAACCCTGGTCCTAACTCTTCCCCTAGCCATTACCCTAAACCTATCCCTTGCCCTAGATTTAACCTTAGCCCTAGCCCTAGCCCTAATCTTGGCCCTAGCCCTAACCTAGCCCTAGCCAAAACGCTAAGCCTAACCCTAATCAAAGCCGTAACCCAGACCTAGCACTAGCCATAGTCTAAATCTAACCCTAACCCTAACACTAACCCCAACCATAACCCTTGTTCTAGACCTAGCCACAGCCCTAATGCTAGCCCTAAATCTAGCCCAAACCCTAACCTAATCCTAACCCTAAACCTAGTCCTAACCCTAGTCCTAGTCTTAGTTGTAGCCATACACCTAACCCTAGCCCTAACTAGACTTAGCACTAACCTTGCCTTAACCCTAACCCTAACCCTAAACCTAACCCTAACCCTAACTCTAACTCTTAGACCAAAACTTAACCATAACCCTAACCCCAACCCTAGCCCCAGCCCTAACCTTAACCCAAAACCTAACCCTAACCCTAGCCCTTGCTCTAACCTTGCCCTAAACCTAACCATAACTCTAACACTAACCCTAATCCTAAACCTATACCTAACCATAAAATTAACCCTAACCCTAACCCTAGTCCTAGACCTAGCCCTAGCCCTAGCTCTAGCCCTAACCCTAGCTCTAGATCTAGTCTTTAACTAACCATAACCCTCACACTAATCCTAACCCTAATGCTACCCCTAGCTCTAGCCCTAATTTTGGCCTAAACCTAACCCTAACTCTCACACTAACCCTAAACCTAGACCTCACCCTAAGAGTAGCACTAGCCCTAGCACTAGACCTAGCTCTAGCCCTTAGCCATGGCTTAACACTTACCCTAACTCTATCCCTAACCTCAAAACTAACCCTAACGCTAACCCTAAACCTAGCCCTAACCCAAGCCCTAACCCTAGTCCTAGCACAAGCCTTGGCCTAACCCTAACAATAACCCTAACCCTAAACCTAGTCATAGCCCTAGACCTAGCCATAGCCCTACCCTAGCCCTAGCCCTAGCCCTAGACCCAATCTGAACCCTAAACCTAACCGAAGTCCTAACCATAACCCTAGCACAAACCCTAACCATATCCCTAGCCCTAGATTTAACCTTAGCCCTAGCCCTAGCCCTAAACCTAGCCCTAGCTCTAACCTAGCCCTAGCCTTAACCCTAACCCTAAGCCTAAGAAAAGACCTAACCTTAGCCCGTGCCCTAGCCTTGGTCTAACCCTAACCCTAACGCTAACACTAACCCCAAACCTAACCCTAGTCTTAGCCCTAGCACTAGCCCTAACCCTAGCCCTATATCTAGCCCAAAACCGAACCCTAATATTAACCCTGCCCAACCTAACCCTAGGCCTAGACCTATTTGTAGCCTTAGCCCCAGCCCTAGTCATAACCCTAGCACTAGTCCTAGGCTTGGCTTAGTGCTAACCCTAACACTAACTCTAACACTAACCCTAGAGTTAGCCCTAGCCCTAGGACTAACCCTAGCCCTAGATCTAACCCAAACCCTAACATTAACCCTAGCCCTAACACTAGAACTAGCACTAACTTGGCCTAACCATAACCCTAAACCTAACCCTAACGCTAACCCTAAACATAAACCTAACCCGAATTCTAAGCCCAAAGCGTAAACCTAACCCTAACCCTAAACCCAACCCTAACCCAAACCCCAAACCAAGCCCTAGACCTAACACTAGCCCTAAACCTAACCATAACAATAACACTAGCCCTTGCTCTAACCTTGGCCAAAACCTAACCATAACTCTAACACTAACCCTAACCCTAAACCTAACCCTAAAATTAACCCTAATCCTAGACCTAACCCTAGCCCTAGCCCTGGCCTAACTGTAACATAAACCCTAACCATAACCCTAACAATAACACTAACCCTAAAGCCAAACCTAACCCTATTCCTAGCCCTAGCCCTAGCTCTAGCCCTAATGCTAACCATAGCCCAAACCCTAACTCTAACCCAAAATCTAACACTAACCCTAAACCTAGTCCTAACCCTAGCTCTGGCCCTAGCCATAGCCCTAGACCTAGCCCTAGCCCTAGCCTTGGCTTAACCCTAACCCTAACCCTGACACGAACACTAATCCTAACCCTAGTCCTAGCCATAGCCCTAGCCCTAACCATAGCCCTAGCCCTAGCTTTGTTCACCTTAAACCTAAACCAAACACTAACCATAACCATAACCGTAACACTAGCACTAGCCCTAGCTTTGGCCTAATACTAACCTTAACTCTATCCCTAACCCTAATCCTAACCCTAAACCTAACCCTAGTTCTACCCCCAGCCCTGGCCCAAACCAAGCCCTAGATCTAGCCCAAAACTTAAGCCTAACCCTGACACTACCACAACCATAGCCTGAGCCCTAGCCTTAGCCATGGCTTAACTCTAACCCTAAATCTCTCCCTAACCCCAAACCTAACCCTAACCCAAGCCCTAACACTAGCCCTAGCACAAGCCTTGGCCTAACCCTAACAATAACCCTAACCCTAAAGCTAGTCATAGCCCTAGAAATAGCCCTAGCCCTACCCCTGGACCTAGACCAAATCTGAACCCTAAACCTAACCCTAGTCCTAACCATAACCCTAGAACTAACCCTAAACATATCCCTAGCCCTTGACTTAACCTTAGCCATAGCCATAGCCCTAAACCTAGCCCTAGCCCTAACCCTAACCCTAACCCTAACCCTAAACCTGACAAAAGCCCCAATCCTAGCTCTAGCCCTAGCCTTGGTCTAACCCTAACCCTAACACTATCCTAACCCTAACACTAACCCCAACCCTAACCCTATATCTAGCCCTAGCTAGCCTAACTCTTGCCCTATATCTAGTCAAAACCCTAACCCTAACCCTAACCCTAAACCTAATCCTAACCCTAGCCCTAGATCAAAATATAGCCCTAGCCGTAGCCCTAACCCTAGCCCTAGCCCTAGCCTTGGCTTAACCCTAAACCTAACTCTAACCCTAATCACAACCCTAACACTAACCCTAACACTAAACATAGTCATAGCCCTAGACGTAGCCCAAGACCTAGTCCTGCCCCTAGCCCTAGACCTAATCCTAAACCTAAACCTAGTCCTAACACTAGCCCTAGCCCTAACCCTAATCCTGTCCTTAGCCCTAGACCCAACTTTCAACCTAGCCCTAGCTCTAAACCTAGCCCTAACCGTAACCCTAGACCTAGACTTAGACCTAACCCTAACCCTAGCCCTAACCCTAGCACTAGCACTAGCCTTAGATTAAACCTAACCCTGACCCTAACCCTAACCTTAACCCTAATGCTAGTCATAGCCCAAACCCTACCCTAGCTCTAGCCCTAACCCTAGCTCTAGACCTAGCCTTGGCATAAACCTAATCCTAACCCTAATCCTAACCCTAAATCGAACCCTAAACATAACCCTAACCAGAGCCCTAGCCCTAGCACTAACCTTAGCCCTAGCCCTAGCCCTAGTTCAAGCCCTACCGTAGCTCTAGACTTAGCCTGGCCTAACCCTAAATCTAACCCTAATCATAACCCTACCTAACCCAAACCAGAGCACTAGCCCTAGCACTAGCCCTGGCACTAACACTAGCCGTGCCCTAACACTAACCCTAACACTAGCTCTAACACTAGCCCTAGCACAAGCCTTGCCCTAACCCTAACCCTAACACTAATGCCAACACTAATCTTAGTTCTAGCTCTAGACCTAACCCTAACACTAGCCCTATATTTAGCCCAAACCCTAACCCTAAACCTAGTCCTAACCCTAGCCCTAGCCCTAGCCATAGCAGTAGCCCTAGCCCTAGCCCTAACACTAGCCCTAGTCTTAGCCTTGGCTTAACCCTAACCCTAACCCTATCCCTAACCCTAACCATAACCCTAGTGCTAGCCGTAGTCCTAGGCCTAAACCTAGTCCTAGGTCTAACCCTAACGCTAACCCTAACTAACCCTAACCCTAGTCCTAACCCTAGCCCTAGACATAGCCAGACCCCATAGCTCTAGCCCTAACCCTAACAGTAGACCAAGCCCTAGCCATACCCCTAACTCTGACTATAGTCAAGCACTAACATTAACCATAGCCCTAACCCTAACACTAGCCCTACCCCTAGCCTAGGCCTAACCCTAACTCAAACTCTAACCTAAACTGAACCCTAAACCTAATCCTACCCTAATCATAACCCTAACCCTAGTCCTACCCATAGCACTAGCCAAAAACCTAACCCTAACTCTAAACCTAAACCTGGTCCTAATCCTAGTGATAGCCCTAGCCCTAGCCCTAGCCATAACCCTAGCCCTAGCCCTAGCCTTGGCTTAACCCTAACCCTAGCACTAACCCTAACCCTAACCCTAGTGCTAGCCCTAAACCTAGGCCTAACCCTAGCTATAGATCCAACCCAAATCCTAACCCTAACCCTAACACTAACCCTAAACCTAGTCCTAACCTGAACCCTAGTATAGCCATAGCACTAGCCCTAGCCCTAGCCATAACCCTAACCCTAGCCCTAGCCTTGGCTTAACCCTAAACTTAACACTAACCTTAACCCTAGTGCTAGCCCTAGCCTTAGGCTTAACCCTAGCCATAGCCTTGGCTTAATCCTAACCCTAACACTAACCTTAACCCTAGTGCTAGCCCTAGCCTTAGGCTTAACCCTCGCCCTAGACCTAACCCAAACCCTAACACTAACCACAAACCTAATCCTAACCCTAGCCCAAGCCCTAGACTTGGCTTAACCTTAACCATAACCCTAGAGCTAGCCCTAGCCCTTGGCCTAACCCTAGTCCTAGATCTAACCCAAACCCTAACCCTAACCCTAAACATAACACTAAACCTAGCCCTAACCCGAGCCCTAGACTTAGCCATAGAACTAACCCTAGCCCTAACCCTAACAGTAGACGTAGCCCAAGCCATACCCCTTACTCTAACCATAGTCAAGCCCTAAACCTAACCATAGCCGTAGCCCTACCCTAGGCCTAACCCTAACTCAAAATCTAACCCTAAACTGAACCCTAACCCTAGCCCTAAATCTAACCCTAACCCTAGTCCTAGCCCTAGCCTTAGCCGTGGCACTAGCCCAAAACATAACTCTAACTCTAAACCTAAACCTAGTCCTATGCCTAGCCATAGCCCTAGTAGTAACCCTAGCCCCAGCACTAAACCAACAGTATACCTAGCCCTAGTCCTAGACATAACCCTAGCCCTAGCCCTTGCCTTGGCCAACACTAACCCACTTCTAACCCTAACCTTAACCTTAACCCTATCCTTAACCCTAACCCTAAACAAAACCCTACTCCTAGCCATAGCCCTTGCCCTAGCTCTAGCCCTAACCCTAACCCTAGCGCTAGCCCTAGCCCTAACACAACCCTAACCCTAAGCTTAGCCTTAACACCAACGCTAACCCTAAAACTAAACATAAACATAAACCTTGCCCAAGCCACAACCTAACTCTAACTGTAACACGAACCACAGGCCTAGTTCTACCCCTAACACTAACCCTCATTTAGTACTAACCCAAGCCCTAACCCTGACACTAACCCTAACCCTAACCCTAACTTTGCCCTAGCCTTAGCCCTAGACGCAAACCTAACATTAACCCCAAACCTAGACCTAACCCTAAACTAACACTAACACTAAAACCAGCACTAGCTCTATCCTAGCAATAAACTTACCCTAACCCTAGTCCTTGCCCTAGCCCTAGCTCTAACCCTAAAACTAGCAGAAGCCCTAAGCCTAACCTTAACCCTAAACCTAGTCCTAACCCTAGCTCTAGACCTAGCTATAGCCCTAAACCTAGCCCTAGCCCTAACACTAGCCCTAGTCCTAGCCTTGGCTTAACCCTAAACCTAACCCTAACCCTAATTCTAACCCTAACACCAACCCTAACCCTAACCCTAACCCTAAACCTCACCCTAGCCCTAACCCGAATCATAACTCTAACTCTAACCCTAAACCTAGCCCTAGCACAAGACTTGGCCTAAACCTAACCCTACCCTAACCTAAACCCTAAACATAGTCATAATCCTAGACCTAGCCCTAGCCCTACCCCTAGACCTAAACATAATCCTAACACTAAACATGAACTTGTCCTGACCCTAGCCCTATACCTAATAGTAAACCTATCCCTAGCTCTAGACCTAACCTTATCCCTACCCCTAAATCTAAAACTAAGCCTAGAAATAACCCTAGCACTAATCCCAACCCTACCTAAACCTAAACCTAACCCTAACCATAGCACTAACCCTAGTCCTAGCCCTAGCCCTGGCCTAACCCTAACCTAAACCTAACCCTAAACACTAAAAGTAAACCTAACTCTACACCTAACGCTAACGCTAACACTAACACTAACCCTAACCCTAAACCTAATCCTAATAAGTGCCCTAGCCACAAATTTAATCCGAATTCTAACACTACACTTAGGCCTAACCCTAGACTTAACTGTAACCCTAGCTTGTCCTAAACCAAGTCCTAAACCTAACCCTAACCATAACCCTTGCCCTAGCCTTAGATGTAACCCTAACCCTAACACTAACCCCAAACTTAACCCTAATCCTAAACTAACCCTAAACATAATCCTAGCACTAGCTCTATCCTAGTCCAAAACCTAACCCTAACACTAGCCCTAGCCCCAACCCTAGCAATTGCCCAAGCCCTAGCCCTAACCATAACCCTAACCCAAACTAATTCTAAATTTAACCATAGACCCAACCCAAACCCGAACCCCAACCCTAGCCCTAGCCCTAACCCTAATTCTAACACTAACCCTAGGCCATGTGCAAGCACTAGCAATAGTCCTAGCCTAACCCAAGCATTAACCCTAACCCAAAATCTAGCCCTCACCCTAGCCAAAACTGTAACCCAAAGACTAACACTAACCCTAACCCTAGCCAGTCAATAACAGTAGATATAGCCTTAGCCCTAGCCCTAGCCCTAGCCTTGCTTAACCGTAACCCTAACTCTAAAATAACCCCAACACTAACCCTAACCCTAGCCCTAAACCTAACCCTAGCACTAACCCTAATCCTAACCCTAACCCTAACCCTAACTCTAGCCCTAACACTAGCTGTAGAACAAGCCTTAGACTAACGATAACCCTAACCCTAACGCTAGTCATAGCCCTAGACCTAGCCTAGCCCTACACCTAGACCTAGATATAATCTTAATCCTAAAACCAACCCTAGACCTAACCCTAGCCTTAGCCCTAAACCTCACCCTATCCCTAGCCCTAGACCAAACCTTAGCCCAAGCCCTAAACCTAGCCGCAGCACTAGACTTGGCCTGACCCTAACCCTAACCCTTAACTTAACCCTAACCCTAAGCCCAAACCTAACACTAACACTAATTCTAATCCCAACCCTAGCCCTAACACTAAGCCTAGCCCTAACCATAACCTAACCTAACCCTAGCCCTAAACCTAATATAACCTTAATCCTAACCCTGGCTCTAGCCCTAAACTCGGCCTAAACCTAAACCTAACTCTAACACTAAACCTAAGCCTAGCAATAAATCTAACACTAACCCTAAAACTAATACTAACCCCAACCCTAACTCTAGCCCTAACAAAAACCATAACCCTAAAATAAACCTGACCATAACACTAACAATAACCCTAATCATCAAGCTAAGTCTGAACCCTAACCCTAAAACTAAAAAAAACCCTAACCTCAAAACTAGCCCTAAAATTAACCCTAGCCATAATGCTAACCCTAACCATGGCTCTAGCCCTAACCTTGACCTAAACCTAACCCTAACTCTAACACTAACAATAACCCTAAACCTAACCCTTACCCTAAAACTAAACCTAACACCAACCCTAGCCATAACTTTAACCCTAATCATATCCCTAACCCTAAACATAGCCCTAATTCTAACACAAACCCTAAGCCCAAACCCTAACCCTAACCCTAACTTTAGCCCTAACCCTGACCCCAGCCCTAGCCCTAGCCCTGGCTTAACCCTAACTCTAACATTAACACTACCCCCAACTCTAACCCTAACCCTAACCCTAACCCAAGGACAAGCTGTAACGCTAGCCCTAGCACAAGCTTTAGCCTAACCCTAGCCCTAATGCTAACCATAACACTAACCCTAGTTGTAGCCCTAGACTTATAGCTAGTCCAAACTCTAGCGCTAACCCTAACCCTTGGCCCAAACCCTAAAAATAACACTAACCATAACCCCAACCCTACCCATAGCCCTTACCCTATCGCTAGCCATAACCTTAACCCTACCCTAACATTAACCTTATCACTAGCCCTAGCACAAACCCTAGACCTAACCCTAACCCTAAACAAAGTCATAGCCCTAGACCAAGCCCTAGCCCGAGAACAAAGCCTAACCCTAACTCTACCCCTAACCATAACCCTAGCCCTAACCTTAGCCCTAGACAATCCCTAAACCTAACCCTAACCCTAATCCTAACACTAACCAAAACCTTAATCATAAAACTAACAGTAACCCCAACCCCAGAAATAGCCCTATCCCTAACCTTAACACTAACCCTAACCCTAGCCCTTACCCTAACCCTAAGCCCAAATTCTAACACTAAACCTAACCATAACCATAGCCCTAAACCTAACCCTAACCCTAACCTTAACCATAACCATAACTCTAACCTTAACCCTAGCCTTAACCCTAGCTCTAGCCCTAGCCTTAACCAAAACATTAACCCAAACCTTAACTATAACCATAATCATAACCCTAGTTCTAGCCCTAGCCTTAACCCTAACCCTTGCCCTAAACTTAACTTTAGCCCTATACCTAACCCTTACTCTAACCCTAACTTAACTCTAGCCCTAACCCTAACCATAAACCTAACTCTAACACTAACACTAAACCTAATTCTAACCCTAACCTTAAAACAAACACTAACTTCAACCCTAACCCTAGCCCTAACACTAACACTAAACTCTAACCCTAAACATAACCATAATCCTAACCTTAACCATCACTATAACTCTAACCCTAACCCTAGCATTAACCCTGGCTCTAGTCCTAGCTCTAACCATATCCTTAACCCTAATCTTAACCATAACCCTAACCCTCAACCTAGCTCTAGCCCTAGCCCTAACGCTAACAATAACACTAAACCTAGCTCTAGCCCTATCTCTAATCCTTAGCCATAGCCCTAGCCTTAACCCTAGCTCTAGCCCTAGCCCTAACCATATCCTTAACCCTAATCTTAACCATAACCCTAACCCTCAACCTAGCTCTAGCCCTAGCCCTAACCCTAACACTAACACTAACCCTAGATCTAGCTCTATCCCTAACCCTTAGCCATAGCCCTAGCCCTAAACCTAGCCACAGCCCTAACACTAGCCCAAGCAGAAACCCTAACCCTAACTCTAACCCTAGCTTAACACTAGCCCTAACCTTAGCCCTACACAAACCCTAACCCAAAACTTAACCGTAACCCTAGCTCTAGCCCTAGCCCTAACACTAACCCTAACTTTAACCCTAAACTTAACCATAACCCTAACAATAACCTTAACACTAAAACTAACACTAACCCAAACCTAGCACTAGCCCTATCCCTAATCCTAACACTAACCCTAACCATAGCCTTTACCCTAACCCTAAGCCTAAAATCTAACCCTAACCCTAACCTTAACCATATCCATAAACCTAACCTTAATACTAGCCATAACCCTAGCACTAGCGCTAGCCATAACCATAACCCTAAACCTAACCTTAACCATAACCCTAACCCTTAACTTAAAACTAATCCTAGCTCTAGTCTTAACCTTAACCCTAACCCTAACCCTAAACCAAGCTCTAGCCCTATCCATAACCCTAACCATAGCCCTAACCATAAATGTAACCCTAACTCTAGACCTAATCCTAATCCCAAAACTAACCCTAGTCCTAAAACAAGGCCCTGACTCTAAAAAAAAAAAATGAGCCCTAGACCTAACCTCAGCCATAAACCTAGCGCTAAACCTAGTCACAACCCTAACCATAGCCCTAGCACAAACCCTAACCCTAACTCTAACACTACCTTAACCCTAGCCCTAACCTTAGACCTAGACAAACCCTAATCCCAACCCTAACCCTAACCCTAGACCTAGCTCTAGCCCTGGCACTAATACTATCTCTAACCCAATACTTAACCCTAACCTAACCCTAGCCCTAGCCCTAACCCTAACCTAAACCTAACTCTAACAGCAACCCTAAAAGTAACCTTAACCCTAACCTTAAAACTAACAATAACCCCACCCTAGCACTAGCCCTAACCCTAACCCATAATCCTAAACCTAACACTAGCCATAGCCTTAACACTAGCCCTAACACTAACCCTAACACTAACCCATAACCATAACCATAATCCTAACCCTAACCCAAACCCTAGCCCTAGCCTTGGCCTAACCCTAACCAAACCCAAACCCTAGCCCATACACTAAACCAAGCCATAACCTTTGCCTAAATCTAACCCTAACTCTAACACTAATCCTA
This sequence comes from Lepus europaeus, assembly GCF_033115175.1. Taxonomy (NCBI): domain Eukaryota; kingdom Metazoa; phylum Chordata; class Mammalia; order Lagomorpha; family Leporidae; genus Lepus; species Lepus europaeus. Next base: position 260,822 of record NW_026909093.1, on the reverse strand, counting down.
ACCCTAAACCTAACACTAAAACTAATATTAACACCAACTCTAGCCCTAGCCCTAACCCTTAACTTAACCATAACCTTATCCATAACCCTAACCCTTACGCTAACCCTATCCCTAATCGTGGCCTAAATATAACACTAACCCTAACCCTAATTCTAGTCCTAGTTCTACCCTTAGCCCTAGCTCTAGCCCTAACGCTAGCTTTAGACCTAACCTCGGCCTCACCCTAAACCTACTCATAACCCTAACCCAAAAAACTAAACCTAACCCTAAGCTTAAACCTAGCCCTAGCCCTAACACTAGTCCTAAACCTAACCCTAACATAATTTCTAACCTTGGCTAAACCTAATCCTACACATAACCCTAACCCTAAAACTAACCCTAACAAAAGCCCAAACACAAATGCTAACCTTAACCCTAACACTAAACATAACCCTAACCTAACATTAACCCTAAAACTAACACTCCAACCCCAGCCCTAGCCCTAACCCTAAACCTAACCATATCCATAATGCTAAACCTATGCCCAAACCCTAAGTCTAAACTAACCCTAACACTAAACATAACCTTAAGCACAAACCCTAACCATAATCCTAACCTAACCCCAACCCTAACCCTAGCAATAACACTAACCCTAAGACTAACCCTAACCCTACCCTTACCTTAAACTTAACCCTAACCTTAAACTAATCCTAACCCTTGCTCTAGCCCTAACCTTGGCAAAAACCTAACCCTAGCACTAACACTAACCCTAACCCTAAATCTGACCCTAACCCTAAAACTAACCATAACCCCAATCTTAGCCATAGCCTAACCATAACCATAACCCTAACCGTAACCATAATCCTAACACTAACCCTAATGCTAACCCTAACCCCAAACCGAGTCATAATCCTAAACCTAGCCCTAACCATAATCCTAACCATAACACCAACCCTAACCCTAACCCTGAACTCAAAACCTAACTTCAACCCTAGCCATAGCCCTAACCTTAGTCCCAACTCTAACACTAACCCTAAGCTTAACCCTAAACCTACCCCTTACCCTAACCCTAGCCCTAACCCTGACACTAACACTAACACTAACACTAACACTAACCATACCCTAGCACTAGCCCTAGCCATAAACATAACCCTAACCTAACCCTAACCCTAACCCTGACTCTAATCCTAATCCTAACCCTAACCCTAGTTCTAGCACTAATCATTGCCCAAACCTAACCCTAACTCTAACATTAAACCTAACCTTAAACCTAACCCTAACCCTAACCCTAAAACTAACACTAACCCAACACTAGCCCTAGCCCGAACCCTAACCCTAACCTAACCTTATCCATAACCTTAACCGTAACCCTAACACTAACCCTGTGATCAAATCCTAACCCTAACCCTAACAGTAACCCTTTCCCTAACACTAGCCTTAACCCTAAACCTAACCATAAGCCCAAACCCAAAGCCTAAACCTAACCATAATCCTAACCCCAATCCTAGCCCTAGCCCTAGCCCAAGCTCTAGCCCTAACCCTAGCTCCAGGCCTAGCCTTGACATAACTCTAACCCTAATGATAACACTAACCCTAAAATTACCCTAACCCTAAGCCAAAACCCTAACAATAAAACAAACCCTAAACCTAGTCCTAACCTGAGCCCTAGTCCTAACTGCAGTGCTAGCCCAAACCTAGCCCTTACACTAACACTAACCATAACCCTATCCCTTACCCTAAACCTAGCCCTAACCCTAACCCTAGCCCTAACCACAAACCTAACCCTAACCCTAACCTTAATCATAACTTAAATATTAACCCTAACCCTATGCCCAAACCCTAATACTAACCCTTCCCCTAAGCCCAAAACCTAAACCTAACACTAACCATAACCTTAACCCAACCTTATAGCTAGCAATAATCCTAGCCCTAAGCATAACCCTAACCTTAAAGCTAACCCTAAACCTAGCCCTTACCCTAACCCTAGCCGTTACACCAACCTTAGCCCTAGCCCTAACCCTAACACAAAACATAACCTTAACTATAACCCTAACCGTATGCCCAAACTCTAACCCTAACTCTAGACCTATCCTTGGCCTAACCCTAACTCTAACCATAACCCTAACCCTAACCATAACACTAACCCTAAACCTAACCCTAACCATAGCACTAGCCCTAGCACTAACCCTAGCCCTAACCCTAGCCCTGGCCTAACCCTAAACTAAACCTAATCCTAACCCAGGTCCTAGCCCTAGCCCTAGCTTAACCCTAAACTAAACCTAATCCTAACCCTGGTCCTGGCCCTAGCCTTAGCTCTATCCCTAATCCTAACCTAACGCTAACCCTAGTATAACCCTTGTCCTAACAATTGCCATAGCCTAACCCTAACCCTAACCCTAACCCTAATCCTAAACACTAACAGTAAACCTAACCCTACACCTAATGCTAATGCTAAACCTAACCCTAAACCCTGCGCTAGCCACAAATCTAACCTTAACCCTAACCCTAGCCCTAGCCCTAGACATAACCCTAACCCTAACACTAAACCCCAACCTTAATCTTAATTCTAATCTAACCATAATCATAACCCTAGCACTAGCTCTATCCTAGCCCTCAACCTAACCCTAAGACTAGCCCTAGCCCCAACCCTAGCCATTGCCCAAGCCCTAGGCCTAACCCTATCCCTAAAACTAATCTTAAACTTACTCCTAGTCCCAACCCGAACCCTAACCGTAACCCTAGCCCTAGCCCTAGCCATAGTTCTAGTCTTAGCCCTAAACTTAACCCTAACCCTAAACCTAACCCTAACCCTAGGCCATGTGTAAGCTCTAGCACTAGACCTAGCCTAACCAAAGCATTAACCCTAACTCAAAATCTAGCACTAACCATAGCCAAAAACGTAACCCAAAACCTAACCCTAACCCTAACCCTAGCACTTGCCGTGGCCTAACCCTAACTCTAACACTAACCCTAACCCTAATCCTAAACACTAACAGTAAACCCAACCCTACACCTAATGCTAACGCTAACTCTAAACCTAAACCTAAACCTAATACTAAAACTTGCCCTAGTCACAAATCTAACCCTAACCCTAACACTACACTTAGGCCTAGCCCTAGACTTAATCGTAACCCTAGCTTGCCCTGAACCGAGTACTAACCCTAATCCTAACCCTAACCCTAGCCTTAACCCTAACATTAACCCTAAACCTAGCCCTTACCCTAACCATAGCCCTAGTCAAACCATAACCATAACCATAACCATAACCCTAACACAAACCTTAACATTAGCCCAAATACTAAAAAAAAAAAAAAAAAAATTAACATTAACCCTAGCCCTAGGCCTAACCCTAGCCCTAGCATTACCCTTGGCTTAACTCTAAACCTACCCTAACCCTAACTCTAACCCTAACCTTTACCCTGGCTCTAGCCCTAACCTTGGCCTAAACCTAACCCTAACCATAAACCTAAACAAAACCCTATACCTAGCAATAATCCTGGCTCTAGCCCTAACCTTGGCCTAAACCTAACCCTAACCATAAACCTAAACCCAACCCTATACCTAGCAATAATCCTAGCCCTAAGCATAACCATAACCTTAAAGCTAACCATAAACCCTTACCCTAATGCTAGCCCTTACGCCAACCCTAGCCCTAGCCCTAAACCTAACACTAACCCTAACCTTAACCATAACCCTAACTTGAACCCTAACCATATGCCCAAACTCTAACCCTAACCCTAAACCTAACCCCAAACCTAGCCATAGCCATAACCCTAGCCCTAACCCTAAACCTACCCTAACCCTTGCCCTTACCAAAACCCTATCCCAGACCCTAAACCTAAACCTAACTCTAACCCTAGCCCTAACCATAACCCTAACTATAACCCTAACCCTAACCCTAGCTCCAATCCTAACATTGGCCTAAACCTATCCCTAACTCTAACACTAACCCTAACTCTAAACCTAACCCTAATGCTAAAACTAACCCTAAACTCAATTCTAGCCCTAGCCCTAACCCTAAAGAAAACCCTAATCCTAGTCCTAGACCTAGCCCTAGCTCTAACTCTAACCCTAGCCCTAACCAAAACCCTGACTATAACCCTAACCCTAACCCTAGCTCCAACCCTAAATTGGCCTAAACCTATCCCTAACTCTAACACTAACCCTAACTAAAAACTTAACCCTAATGCTAAACTAACCGTAAACTAAATTCTAGCCCTCGCCGAAATCCTAATCCTAATCCTAACCCTAAACCTAACACTAACGCTAGTCCTAGACCTAGCCCTAGCTCAAACTCTAACCTTAACCCTAACCCTAAACTTAACCCTATTCTTAACTGTAACCCTCACCCTATCCAAACCTTAACCCTAAATATAAACAAAACCCTAGCCCTAAACCCAACTAATCCTAGCCCTAAACCTCACCCTAACACTAGTCCTAACCCTAACCCTAACCCTAACATAACCTTAATCCTAACTCTGGCTCTAGCCCTAACCTTGGCCTAAACCGAACCCTAACTCTAACACTGACCCTAACCCTAAACCTAACCCTTACCCGAATACTAAGTCTAACCCCAACCCTAGCCCTAGCATTATTCCTAACCCTAACCTTAAACTTAAACATAACCAAACCTTAACCCTAACCTTAACCCTAGGCCTAGCCATAACCCTAACATTAACCCTAAACCTAGCTTTTACCCTAACCATAGCCTTAACCCTAAACCTAACCATAACCATAACACTAAAACTAACACAAACACTAACCCTAAGCCCAAATCCTAACCCTAACACTAGCCCTAGCCCTAACCCTAGCCCTAGCCTAGGCTTAACCCTAAACCTAACCCTAACCTTAGCCCAAGCTCTAACCCTAGCCTTAGCACAAGCTTTAGCCTAACCCTAGCCCTAACAAACTATATCACTAACCCTAGTTTTAGCCCAAAACATAGCCCTAGACTTAATCATAACCCTAAACCTAACCCTAATCCTAACTCTAGCACGAGAACTAACTCTAAACTTATCTCTGGCCCTAGGCAACACTTTAGACACAGCCTTAGCCCTAAAAATAGAAATGACTAGACTGGGCCAAACCCTAAAATTAACCCTAACACTAACCCTATACCTAACAATAACCTTAACCCTAAACCTAAACTTAAACATAACCCTAAGCCAAAACCCTAACCCTAACCCTAGAATTAACCCTAAGCCCACCTAAACCCTAACCCTAACCCTAGCCATAACCCTAACCGTAGCCTTACCCTAATCCTAGCCCCAACCCTAACTCTAACCCCAGCTCTAGCCCTAATCTAGCCCTAAACTTAACCTTTACTCTAACATGAACCCTAACCCTAATGCTATCCCTAACCGTAGTAATAGCTCTAACCTTAGCCCTAACCCAAACCCTAACCTTAACCTAATCCTAGCCCTTACCATAAACCTAGCCCAAACCCTAACCCTAACTATAACACTAACACTAATGCATACCCTAACCTTAACCCTAAACATAACCCTAGTCTGAAACCTAGCCCTAACACTAACCCTAACCCTAACCATACCCATAAGAGTAACCCTAAAGCAAATGCTAAGCCTGAGCCCAAACCCTAAACCAAAACCTAATTCAAACCCTAGCACTCGCCCTAGCCCTAACCATAACCCTAACCCTAATCCTAGCTGTAGCCCTAGCCCTAATTCCAACCCTAACACTAAACTTAACCCTAACCCTAGCCCTAGCCCTAACCCTAACCCCACCCTAACTCTAACACTAACCCTAAGCCTAAATCTAACCCTAACACTAAAGCAAACACTAACCCCACCCTAGCACTAGCCCAACCCTAACCCAAGCCCTTACCCTAACTCTACCCCTAACCATAAACCTAACGCTAACCCTATGCCCAAACCCTAACTCTAAAGCTAACCCTAACCCCAACCCTAGCCATAGCCCTAATCCTAGCCCTAATCCTAACCCAAACTCTACCACTAGCCCTACCCAAATCCCTAGACCTAATCCTACCTATAACACCAAATCTAGTCCTAAACATAGCCATAAACCTAAACCTATCCCCAGCCCTAGACCTAACCTTAGCCCTAGTCCTAGCGCTAAACCTAGACATAGCTCTAACCCTAGCCCTAGCCGTAGAACTAACCCTAACCCTAACACTAACCCTAAACCTAGCCCTCACCCTAACACTAGACCTAACCCTAACCCTAAACGTAACCCTAACCATAACCCTAATCCTAACACTAATCTCAACTCAAGCCCTAGCCCTAACTCTATCCATAACCCTAACCCTAACCCTAACCATAGACCTTACACTAAACCTAGACCTAACTCTAACCATATCTTATCACTTACCCTAGCTCTAGCCATAAACTTGACCTAAACTTAACCCTAACTGTAACACTAAACCTAACCCTAAACCTAACCCTAACCCTAAAACTAATCCTATCCCTAGTCCTCGCTCTAGCCCTAGCCTTTGCTCTGGTCCTCACCCTAGCTCTAGACCCAGCCTTGGCCCAAACCTAACCCTAACCATAACCCTAACCCTATCCCTAACTGAAACCCTAACCATAACCCTAGCTCTAGACCTAGCCTTGGCCTTACCCTAACCATTACTCTAACACTAACCCTAAACCTCACCCTAACCCTACACAAGCCCTAGCCCTAGACGTAACACTAACCCTAACTCTAACACTAACTCAAAACTTAACCCTAACCACAAACGAACCCTAATCATAACCCTAGCACTAGCTCTATCCTAACCTTAAGCCTAAACCTATCACTAGCCCCAGGCCCATGCCTAGCCATTGCATAAAACCTAGCCCTAACCCTAACCCTAACCCTAAAACTAATCCTAAAGTTAACCCTACTCACAATCCTAACCTTAACCCTAACTCTAGCATTAGCCCTAGCCGTAGTCCTAGTCTTAGCGCTAAACTTAACCCTAACCCTAATCCTAGGCCATGTGCAAGCATTAGGCCTAGCCCATGTCTAACCGAAGCATTAACCCTAACCTGAAATCAGCCATAACCCTAGCCAAAACCATAACCCTAAGCCTAACACTAACCCTACCCTAGCGGTAGCCAAACTGTTGACCTAAACCTAACACTAACTCTAGCTCTAAACCAGGCCTAAAACTAACCCTAGCCCTAGCCACAACCCTAGGTCTAGCTCTGTCCCTAACCCTAACCTTAACCCTAGTCCTAAACCTAACCCTAAACATACCTTTGGCCTAACTCTAACACTAACCTAACACTAACCATAACCCTAACTCTAACCCAAGTGTTAGCCCTAGCACTAACCCTAGAATGAGCCGAAACAATAATCCTAACCCTAAACTTAAACCTAGTCTTAACCCTAGCCTAATCCTAGCCATACCCTAGCCCTAGCCCTACCCTAACAGTAGACAAAGCCATAGCCCTACCCCTAATGCTAGCCCTGGCCCTAGCCTTGGCATAACCCTAAACCTAACACTAACCTTAACCCCAATTCCAACCCTAACCCTACCCCTACACATAACCCTAACTCTAAGCCTAACCCTCACCGTAGGCCTAACACTAACCCTATTCCTAACCATAGCCCTAGCCCTAGTCCTACACTACACCTAGCCCTAGCAATAGCACTAACCCCAAACCTAACCCTAACCCTAACCCTAACCTTAGTCTTAACCCTAGCCATAGCACTAGCCGAAGCCCTAGCACTAGCCACAGCTCTACCCATATCACTAGCCCTAGCCTTGGCTTAACCCTAACCCTAACTCTAACCCTAAACTCAACCCTAACCCAAACCCTAACCCTAAACCTTACCCTAGCCCTAACCCTAGCACTAGCACAAGACTTGGCTTAACCCTAACCCTAACCCTAACTCTATCACTAACACTTGCCTTAGCCCTAACTAGCCCTAGCTCTAACCCTAACCCTTACCCTAACCCTAGAACTAACCCTAACCCTGGCTCTAGCCCTAACTTTGGCCTAAACCTAACCTAATCCTAACTCTAACACACACCCTAACCTAAACCTAACCCTACCCTAAAACTAGCCCTAACCCTAACCCTAGCCATAGCCCTAACCCTAACCCTAACACTAACCTTAAAACTAGCCCTTACCCTAACCCGAGACCTAACCATAACACTAACCCTAATCCTAAACCTAACCCTAACATCAACTCTAGCACTTTCCCAACCCTAGCCCTTACCATAACCATAAGTCTAACCCTAGACCTTACCCTAACCCTAGCCCTAACCTTAACCTAACTCTATCCCTAACCCTAGCTCTAGCCCTAACTTTAGCCTAAACTTACCCAAACTAACATTAAAACTAACCCTAACCCTAAAACTAATACTAACCCTAGCCCTAACCCTTGCTCTAGCCCTTACCCTAGCTCTAGACTTACCTTGCCCTAACCCTAACCCTAACCGCAACCCAACACCTAAACCTAACAAAACCATAGCACTAGCCCTAGCACTAATTCTTGCCCTAGCCCTAGCACTGGTCTCACCCTAACACTAAACCTAACCCTAACGCTAGACCTAACCCTAACCGTGGTCTTAGGACTAGCCCTAACTCTACCACTGGCCCTAGATCTAACCCTAACCCTAACACTAGTCCTAACCCTAGGCCTAGAACTAGCCTTGGCCTAACCCTAACCCTAACCCTATCTATAATGATAGCTCTAACCCTAACCTTGGCCTAAACCTATCTCTTACTCTAACACTAACACTAACCCTAACCCTAAAACTAAAATTAACCCTGGTATTAGCACTCACTCTAGCCCCAACTCTAGCCCTAACCCTAGCTCTAGACCTAGCCTTGCCTAACCCTAACCATAACCATAACCATAACCATAACCATAATCATAACCATAGCTCTAACCCTAACCTTGGCCTAAACCTATACCTAACTTGAACACCAACAATAAACCTAAACCTAAACCTAACCCTAAAACTAACCTTAACCCTAGCCTTACCCTTGGCCCTAGCTCTGGCTCTAACCCTAGCTCTAGACCTAGACTTGACCTAACCATAACCATAACCCTAACCCTAACCATAACCATACCTCTACCCCCAACCTTGGCCTAAACCTAACCCTAACTCTAAAACTAAGCCTCACCCTAAACCTAACCATAACTCTAAAACTAACCAAAACCCTAGTCCTAGCCCTAGCCCTAGCCCTAGCCCTAGCTCTAGCTATAGCCCTAAACCTAGCTCTAGACTTAGCCTTGGCCTAACCCTAACCCTAAACATAACACTAAACCTAACCGTAACCATAACCATAACCATAACCCTAACCATAACCATAACCATAACCCAAATCTAGCTCTAACCCTAACCTTGGCCTAAACCTATCCTGAACTCGAACACTAACCCTAACCCTAAACCTAACCAAAACTCTAGTCCTAGTCGTAGCCCTATCTGTAGCCCTGACCCTAGCTCTAGACCAAGCCTAGGCTTAGCACTAACCCTAACCCTAACCCTAATCATAACCCAAACCATAACCATAACCATAACCCTAACACTATCTGTAACCCTAAATATAACCCTAACCCTATCTATACCTCTAACCCTAAACTTGGCCTAAAACTATCCCTAACTCTAACATTAACCTTAAGCCTAGCCCTTACCCTAACCCTAAATCACAACAATAAAACTGGTCCTAGCCATAGCCTTATATCTATCCTTAATCCTAACCCTAACCCTAGTATTAATCCATGCCCTAGCCCTTGCAGTGGCCTAACCCTAACAGTAACACTAACCATAACACAAACACTAACCCTATTTAAAATACTTGTTAAGGCCCTTAAAGGGAGACTTAGACACCAACATAATAGTACTGGGGGACTTCAATACTCCACTCTCAGAGATAGACAGATCAACAGGACAGAACATCAACAAGGAGACAGTAGATTTAAACGACACTATAGCCCAAATGGATCTAACAGATGTCTACAGAACATTTCATCCTACATCTAAAGACTTTACATTCTTCTCAGCAGTACATGGGACCTTCTCTAGGATTGACCACATACTAGGCCATAAAGCAAGTCTCAGCAATTTCAAAAGAATTAGAATCATACCATGCAGCTTCTCAGACCACAAAGGAATGAAATTGGAAATTAGCAACTCAGGAATCCCTAGAGCACGTGCAAACACATGGAGATTGAACAACATGCTCCTGAATGAACAATGGGTCATAGAAGAAATTAAAAGAGAAATCAAAAAATTTTCTGGAAGTAAATGAGGATAAAAGCACAACATACCAAAACCTATGGGATACAACAAAAGCAGTTCTAAGAGGAAAGTTTATAGCAATACGTGCCTACATCAAGAAATTGGAAAGGCACCAAATAGATGAGCTTTCAAGTCATCTCAAGGATCTAGAAACTGCAGCAAACCAAACCCAAACCCAGTAGGAGAAGAGAAATAATTAAAATCAAAGAAGAAATCAACAGGATTGAATCCAAATAAACATTACAAAAAATCAGCCAAATGAGGAGTTGGTTTTTTGAAAAAATAAACAAAATTGACATGCCATTGGCCCAACTAACTAAAAAAAGATGAAAAAAGACCCAAATCAATAAAATCAGAGATGAAAATGGAAACGTAACAACAGACACCACAGAAATAAAAAGAATCATCAGAAATTACTACAAGGACTTGTATGCCAGCAAACAGGGAAATCTATCAGAAATGGACAGATTCTTGGACACATACAACCTACCTAAATTGAGCCAGGAAGACATAGAAAACCTAAACAGACACATAACTGACACAGAAATTGAAACAGTAATAAAGACCCTCCCAACAAAGAAAAGCCCAGGACCAGATGGATTCACTGCTGAGTTCTACCAGACATTTACAGAAGAACTAACTCCAATACTTCTCAAACTATTCAGAACAATTGAAAAAGAGGGAATCCTCCCAAATTCTTTCTATGAAGCCAGCATCACCTTAATTCCTAAGCCGGAAAAAGATGCAGCATTGAAAGAGAGTTACAGACCAATATCCCTGATGAACATAGATGCAAAAATACTCAATAAAATTCTGGCCAATAGATTGCAACAACACATCAGAAAGATCATCCACCCAGACCAAGTGGGATTTATCCCTGGTATGCAGGGATGGTTCAACGTCCGCAAAACAATCAACATGATACACCACATTAACAGACTGCAGAAGAAAAACCATATGATTCTCTCAATAGACGCAGAGAAAGCATTTGATAAAATAAAATACCCTTTCATGATGAAAACTCTAAGCAAACTGGGTATCGAAGGAACATTCCTCAATACAATCAAAGCAACATATGAAAAACCCAGGGCCAACATCCTATTGAATGGGGAAAAGTTGGAAGCATTTCCACTAAGATCTGGTACCAGACAGGGATGCCCACTCTCACCACTGCTCTTAAATATATTTCTGGAAGTTTTGGCCAGAGCTATTAGGCAAGAAAAAGAAATTAAAGGGATACAAATTGGGAAGGAAGAACTCAAACTATCCCTCTTTGCAGATGATATGATTCTTTATTTAGGGGACCCAAAGAACTCTACTAAGAGACTATTGGAACTCATCGAAGAGTTTGGCAATGTATCAGCATACAAAATCAATGCACAAAAATCAACAGCCTTTGTATACACAGGCAATGCCATGGCTGAGGAAGAACTGCTAAGATCAATTCCATTCACAATAGCTACAAATCAATCAAATACCTTGGAATAAACCAAGGATGTTAAAGATCTCTATGATGAAAATTACAAAACCGTAAAGAAATAGAAGAGGATACCAAAAAATGGAGAAATCTTCCATGCTCATGGATTGGAAGAATCAATATCATCAAAATGTCTATTCTCCCAAAAGCAATTTATACATTCAATGCAATACCAATCAAGATACTGAAGACATTCTTCTCAGATCTGGAAAAAATGATGCTGAAATTCATGTGGAGAGACAGAAGATCTCGAATAGCCAAAGCAATCTTGTACAATAAAAACAAGGCCGGAGGCATCACATTACCAGATTTCAGGGCATACTACATGGCAGTAGTTATCAAAACAGTATGGTACTGGTACAGAAACAAACGGATAGACCAATGGAAAAGAATAGAAACACCAGAAATCAATCCAATCATCTACAGCCAACTCATATTTGATCAAAGATCCAAAACCAATCCCTGGAATAAGGATAGTCTATTCAATAAATGGTGCTGGGAAAATTGGATTTCCATGTGCAGAAGCTTGAAGCAAGACCCCTACCTTTAACCTTACACAAAAATTCACTCAACATGGATTAAACACTTAAATCTATGACCCGACACCATCAAATTATTAGAGAGCATTGGAGATACCCTGCAAGATATAGGTACAGGCAAAGACTTCTTGGTAAAGACACCAGAAGCACAGGCAGTCAAAACCAATATTAACATTTGGGATTGCATCAAATTGAGAAGTTTCTGTACTTCAAAAGAAACAGTCAGGAAAGTGAAGAGGCAACCGACAGAATGGGAAAAATTATTTGCAAACTATGCTACAGGTAGAGGGTTGATAACTAGAATCTACAAAGAAATCGAGAAACTCCACAACAACAAAACAAACAACCCACTTAAGAGATGGGCCAAGGACCTCTATAGACATTTTTCCAAAGAGGAAATCCAAATGGCCAACAGACACATGAAAAAATGATCAAGATCACTAGCAATCAGAGAAATGCAAATCAAAACCACAATGAGATTTCACCTCACCCCGGTGAGAATGCCTCACATTCAGAAATCTACCAATAATAGATGCTGGAGAGGATGTGGGGAAAAAGGGACACTAACCCACTGTTGGAGGGAATGCAAACTGGTAAAGCCACTATGGAAGTCAGTCTGGAGATTCCTCAGAAACCTGAACATAACCCTACCATACAACCCAGCCATCCCACTCCTTGGAATTTACCCAAAGGAAATTAAATTGGCAAACAAAAATCTGTCTGCACATTAATGTTTATTGCAGCTCAATTCACAATAGCTAAGACCTGGAACCAACCCAAATGCCCCTCAACAGTAGACTGGATAAAGAAATTATGGGACATGTACTCCATAGAATACTATACAGTAAGAAACAATGAAACCCAGTCATTTGCAACAAGATGGAGGAATCTGGAAAACATCATGCTGAGTGAATTAGGCCAGTCCCAAAGAGACAAATATCATTTGTTTTCCCTGATCGGTGACAACTGAGCACCAAAGGGGAAACCTGTTGAAGTGAAATGGACACTATAAGAAACAATGACCTGATCAGCTCTTGTCCTGACTCTAGATGTACAATGTAATACTTTATATTTTTTAGTATTTGTTGTTGTTGTTGTTGTTCTAGTACTAGTGGTTGAACTCTGTAATTAACACACAATTATTCTTAGGTGTTTAAATTGTAACTGAAGAGTGATACCTGTTAAATATAAGAGTGGGAAAAAGAGATGGAGGAGATGTACAATTTGGGACATGCTCAGTCGGACTTGCTCCAAATGGTGGAGTTAGAAATGTGCCAGGGGATTCCAATACAATCCCATCAAGGTGGCATGTACCAATGCCATCTCACTAGTCCAAGTGGTCAATTTCAGTTCACAATTGGTGACTCTGATAGGTCTAAGAGTCAAAGGGATCACATAAACAAGACAAGTGTCTGCTAATACTAACTGATAGAATCATAAAGGGAGAGAACGATCCAACATGGGAAGTGGGAGACACAGCAGACTCATAGAATGGCAGATGTCCTAAACAACACTCTGGCCTCAGAATCAGCCCTTAAGGCATTCGGATCTGGCTGAAGAGCCCATGAGAGTATTGTAGGCATGGAAAGCCAATACACCATGGAAAAGAAAAAAAAGAAGAAGATCTAAATGAAAGATCTCTGCGAGTGAGATCCCAGTGGAAAGACCGGGGCCATCAAAGAAGGAGGTACCTTTCTCTGAAGGGAGGAGAGAATTTGCACTTTGACCATGACCCTAACAGAATAAGATCAAAGTCGGCGAACTCTAAAGGCTTCCATAGCCTTGGCAACTCATGACTAGAGCCTAGGGAGATTACTGACGCCATAAACAAGAGTGTCAAATTGTTAATTCAACAACAGGAGTCACTGTGTACTTACGTCTCATTGGGATCTGTCCTTAATGTGTTGTCCAATGTGAAGTGATGCTATAACTAGTACTGAAACAGTATTTTTACACTTTGTGTTTCTGTGTGGGTGCAAACTGATGAAATCTTTACTAATTATATACAGAATCGTTCTTCTGTATATAAAGATAATTGGAAATGGAAAAAAAAAACCTGGTGTTAAATGGAAATGGCATAGAAAATTAATTAATTTTTAAAAAATATATCATGTAGGATCTCTGTCTTTAATGTGCTATACACTGTTATTTAATGCTATAACTACTACTTCAACAGTATTTTTTCACTTTTTTTGCTATATGGGGGCAAACTGTTGAAATCTTTACTTAATATATACTAAACTGATCTTCTGTATATAAAGAGAATTGAAAATGAATCTTGATGTGACTGGAAGGGGAGATGGAGCAGGAAAGGGGAGGGTTGCGGGTGGGAGGGAAGTTATGTGGGGGGGAATCCATTGTAATCCATAAGATGTATTTTGGAAATTTATATTCATTAAATAAGAGTTTAATAAAAAATATTCAGGTGCAATGCCAAAAAGAACCAGATTACAATTTGCTCTAGGTTTGGAATATTTCTTGATATAAATAAGGATATGTTGGTTCTTATTAATTACACAAGTACCAGTGGTCCCATTTACTCTATTAAATTATCCTAGAAATTGATTTAGTATATAATATAAAGATATTAGTAAATTAAGGCAGTTCTGCAGGATTTGTAGGACTATTATTCTCCTTCTATTCATCATTTATGGAAGGTTCTTGCAGTAGTTTATGTCTATCTTGCCAAGAGTGATGAATGCTATGCCAACAGGCTAAAATTTGATTTTATGAAGACTATTATGTCACATTGTAAAAGTTTCTGTAGGAGATATCTTCAAAAAATTATGCGAAAGTATGCATGGATTTCAAAAAATTTTATTAAATTACAGAGAGAAAGGGAGAGACGGTGAGAGAGAGAAAGAGGTCTTCCATCTGCTCGTTCATTTCTCGGATGGCTTCAATGACTGGCCCTGACCAGGATGAATCCAGGAGCTTGGAACTCCTGGTCTGCCATGTGGACACTTGAACTATCTTCCTCTACTTTCTTAGGCACATTAGCAGGGAGTTGCATCAGGAGTGGGGCAGCCAGAACACAAACAAGTGCCCATAAGGAATACCAGCTATGTTGATGGTGGCTTAACCCTCTGTGCCACACATTGGCCCCTCAAAATTTAACATCACAATAATTACCAATTCCATTTTTCACTAAACCTTTTAAAGTTTCCTTACATGTTTTTCTTTTCTTATCCAGAGGGATTTGCATGTCGAAGTTTACCAAATGTTCATCGTAAGCCTAAAAGAATAAGATAAAATTACCAACAGTATCTTCACCTAAAATTATTACCAAAGTAATAATAGCATATGTCAGCAAGGTTAGCATAATATTAATAGAGAAAACACACCAGTAAATGAATTACTGAAACATTGTACCACATATGAGAAATAATAACCACATAAGGAGCCCTTGATAGTGAAGTAGGCCATTCAAAGAATAGAAGAGTAGGCTGTGATCATCAATCTTTGCAGGTTAATGACTAGTTATAATGATCCTTCAGAAAACTGCAGCTGCCCATTGAAGGAATAAAAATGTTAATTCATGACTTGCTAATACAAAAAGGAATCACAAAGACAACTTCAGAAGTAAAAATAAAATATAATGCCAATGGGTAATCACGTCCTTTGTGCTTTCAAACTGTTTGTAATGACCACACACACTTCCACCACTCCATGCCAAACTTGTTTTTTTTTAATAGAAAGCTTTTATTTAATAAATATAAATTTCATAAGTACAACTTTTGGATTATTGTGGTTCTTCCTCCCATACCTGCCCTCCCACCCACAAACCATCCCACCTCCTACTCCCTCTCCCATCTCATTCTTCATTAAGATTCATTTTTAATTATCTTTATATACAGAAGATCAACTCTATACTAAGTAAAGATTTCAACAGTTTGCACCCCCACAAATACACAAAGCATAAAGTACTGTTTGAAGATTAGTTTTACTGTTAATTCTCATAGTACAACACATTAAGGTCAGAGGTCCTATGTAGGGAGCAAGTGCACAGTGACTCCTGTTGTTGATTTAACAATTGATACTCTTATTTATGATGTCAGTGATCATCTCAGGCTCTTGTCATGAGCTGCCAAGGCTATGGAAGCCCCTTGAGTTCACAAACTCCAACATTATTTAGACAAGGCCATAATAAAAGTGGAAGTTTTCTCCTCCTTTCAGAGAAAAGACCTCCTTCTTTGATGGCCCCTTCTTTCCACCGGAAACTCACAGAGATGTTTCATTTAGGTCATTTTTTGCCACAGTGACTTGGCTTTCCATGCCTGAAATGCTCTCGTGGCGTGCCAAATTTTAAATTTTGTTTATTTATTTGAGAAGCAGGGAAGCAGAACTTTCATCTGCTAGTTCACTCTCCAAATGTCAGCAAGAGTTAGGACTGACCCAATGGTTGAAGTTGAGGTTTGAGAACTCAATGCAGGTTTCCCATGTGGGTTGCAAGGACTCAATTACCTGACCTATCACCACTGCTTCCCAGGGTGTGCATTAGCAGGAAGGTGGAGTCAGGAGCTGGCCAGCTATCAACCTCTGCTAACATGATATGGGATGTGGGTGTCTTAACTGCTAGGCCAAATAACCCTCCCCTTTCCCTTCTTAAAAGCCTGTCACTTAATTAAGAGTTCTGTGGCCAGCACTGTGGCACAGTGGGTTAACACCCTGGCCTGAAGCACTGGTATCCCATACGGGCGCCGGTTCTAGTCAGTTGCTCCTCTTCTGATCCAGCTGTCTGCTATGGCCTGGGATAGCAGTAGAAGATGGCCAAGTCCTTGGGCCCCTGCACCCATGTGGGAGACCTAGAAGAAGCTCCTGGCTCCTGCCTTCGGATTGGCACAGCTCCGGCAGTTGCAGCCATCTGGGAAGTGAACCAGTGGATGGCAAACCTTTCTCTCTGTCTCTACCTCTCTCTGTAACTCTTTCAAATAAATAAAAGAAGTATTTAAAAAAAAGATTTATTTAAAAAAAAAATAAAGAATTAGTGAACCCTTCCCTCTGGTCCATTTGTTAGGTTGTAGCGAATCAGTGATGGGGAAGTGGCGATATCTGTAGAATGCTATTACTTGGTGCAAGCAAATGACTACACCCAAAACAACAGAGCTTGATAGACATGTTCTAAAGCTCACTTCCACCTGGAACATTAGCTGTCCTTGCACACTCTGGCTGCTCTTTAGTCTCTAAAATAAGGCTTCTACTTCAGATGACTTATAGTCATTGCATCCATTAGAATTCCCTTAATTACATATTTATATGCCAATTTTTATATATCATAAGACACATTTTATTACTACTTACTGGTAAAGTTAAATATATACAGATATGTAAAAAACTAAATTTCTTTTTCTTTTAGAGATTTATTTATTTATTTGAGATGTAGAGTTACAGACAGAGGAGGGAGAGACAGAGAGAGGTCTTCCATCTGCTGGTTCACTCCCCAAATGGCCACAACAGCTTGAGCTGGGCCAATTAGAAGCCAGGAGCCAGGAACCTCCCACATGGGTGCAGGGGCCCAAGCACTTGGGCCAATTTCTATTGCTTTCCCAGGCCATAGCAGAGAGCTGCATCAGAAGTGGAGCATCTTGGACACAAACCATAGCCCATAAAAGATGCCAGTGTTGCAGGCGGAGGCTTAGCCTACTATGCCACAGTACCAGCCCTCTAAATTTCTATGAAGTGGTATGTCTCTAAATATTTCAAATTTTCAAATACATTATCAAAGCGCTTATATTTAGCTGCACCCGCCCCACCTTCCTTCAATATAGACACTTCTGGAGATGGCATTACAGAAATGCACTGAACCAGAAAAACTGTCGGATCCTTCTTTACCTGAATTTTTCCTTTTAGAGGACAACAACGGTGCACAGGAGCTGTGCTGTGTGCCTTTCAAGTTATCTCAGTGACTTGAAGATAGGCGTCCAAGCAAGTGACTACAATACAATATGATAAATGCATCAGTGGTTGGCTCTGTGGGGAAACAGAACTTGGCTGAGTCTCAGAGAACTCAGAGAAGACTGATTTAAGTCCTGATTATTATGAAGGAGGCAGCAAAGTGAGGGAGGCAATATGATCATTTCAGTTGCAAGAAGGAGCAGGCAGAACAACATGAAAACAACATATGAGGAATCAGGCTTAAAAAGTAAATGATTATGCAGCAGAACATTCTTTTTTTTTTACAGGCAGAGTGGACAGTGATAGAGACAGAGAGAAAGATCTTCCTTTGCCGTTAGTTCACCCTCCAATGGCTGCCGCAGCCAGCGCACTGTGGTTGGCGCACCGCGCTGATCCGAAGCCAGGAGCCAGGTGCTTCTCCTGGTCTCCCATGGGGTGTAGGGCTCAAGCACTTGGGCCATCCTCCACTGCACTCCTGGGCTACAGCAGAGAGCTGGCCTGGAAGAGGGGCAACAGGGGTGGAATCCGGTGCCCCGACCAGGACTAGAACCTGGTGTGCCAGCACACACTAGCCAGAGGATTAGCCTATTGAGCTGTGGCGCCAGCCTGCAGCAGTACATTCTACTGTTTACACCACCTATGTCTTGTTCCCCTTGCTCAGGCACCATTGTGATTAACCCAGATATTTGCTGTAATTAAAGACTGAGGAACATAATACAAAAAACTCAAACATGACTAAGGGAAACACATTAGCTGATAATTATGCTAAGCTAGCATCCTTTTCACTGACTACATGACAAATCCAAGAAGTCTCCAAACCTGTGACTATGCAGCTAAGTTTTCCTGCAAATGGACAATCTTGAAATTATTCATCCTCCCTTGACAGAGGCAATATCTTTAGGATGCCTCCAAAATAAATATTAAAAGAAGAGGCAACCGACAGAATGGGAAAAAATATTTGCAAACTATGCAACAGATAAAAGATTAATACCAGAATCTACAAAGAAAGCAAGAAACTCCACGACAACAAAACAAATAACCCACTTAAGAGATGGGCCAAGGACCTCAATAGACATTTTTCAAAAGAGGAAATCCAAATGGCCAACAGACACATGAAAAAATATTCAGTATCACTAGCAATCAGGAAAATGCAAATCAAAACCACAATGAGGTTTCACTTCACCCTGGTTAGAATGGCTCACATTCAGAAATCTACCAACAATAGATGCTGGTGAGTATGTAGGGAAAAAGGGACACTAATCCACTGCTGGTGGGAATGCAAACTGGTAAAGCCACTATGGAAGTCAGTCTGGAGATTCCTCAGAAACCTGAACATAACCCTACCATACAACCCAGCCATCCCACTCCTTGGAATTTACCCAGAGGAAATTAAATTGGCAAAAAAAAATCTGTCTGCACCTTAATGTCTATTGCAGCTCAATTGACAATAGCTAAGACCTGGAATCAAACCTAAATGCGCTTCAACAGCAGACTGGATAAAGAAATTATGGGACATGTACTCTACAGAATACTATACAGCAGTCAAAAATAATAAAATCCGGTCACTTGCAACAAAATGTAGGAACCTGGAAAACATCATGCTGAGTGAAATAAGCCAGTCCCAAAGGGACAAATATCATATGTTCTCCCTGATCGGTGACAACTAACCGAGCACCAAAAAGGAAACCTGTTGAAGTGAAATGGACAATATAAGAAATGTTGACTTGATCAGCTGTTGTCCTGACTCTGATGTACAACTTAATACTTTATCCCTTTTAGTATTTTTTTGTTCTACTTAATATTATTGGTTGAATTCTGTAATTAATACACAATTATTCTTAGATGTTTAAATTTAACTGAAAAAGTGATCCCTGTTAAATCTCAAAGTGGGAATAAGAGAGGGAGGAGATGTACAGTTCGACACATGCTCACTCGGATTTACCCCTAATTGTAGAGTGAGAAATGTGCAGGGGATAACAATTCAATCCCATCAAGGTGGCATGTACCAATGCCATCTTACTTGTTAAAGGGATAAGTTTAAGTTCATAATTTATCAAAAAGATAGGGTTAAGTGTCAAAGGGATTACATAAATAAGACCAGTGTCTGCTAATATTAACTGATAAAATTAAAAAGGAGAGAATGATCCTACATGGGAAACAGGATACACAGCAGACTCATCGAATGGCAAATTCCCTAAACAGCACTCTGGCCTCAGAATCAGCCCTTAAGGCATTTGGATCTGGCTACAAAACCCATAAGAGTTTTGTAGGCATGGAAAGCCAAGACAGTGTGGCAAAAAATGACCTAAATGAAAAATCTCTGTGAGTGAGATCCCAGCGGAAAGAATGGTCCATCAAAAAGGAAGTATCTTTCTCTGAACAGAGGAGAGAATTTCCGCTTTGAATATGGCCTTGTCCAAATAAGATTGGAGTTGGTGAACTCAAGACGCTTCCATAGCCTTGGCAGCTCATGACAAGAGCCTTAGGTGACTACTGATGCCATAAACAAGAGTGTCAATTGTTAAATCAACAAGGGGAAGTCACTGTGCACCTGCTGCCCATGTAGGACCTCTGTCTTTAATGTGTTGTACTATGAGAATTAATGGTAAAACTACCCAAATAGTACTCTATACTTTGTGTGTCTTTGTGGATGTAGTCCATTGAAATCTTTACTTAGTATATACTAAGTTGATCTTCTGTATATAAAGATAATTGAAAATGAATCGTGATGAAGAATGGGATGGGAGAGGGAGTGGGAGATGGGATGGTTGTGGGTAAGAGAGAGGTTATTGGGGAAAAGCCACTATAATTCAAAAGGTCTACTTTGGAAATTTATATTTATTAAATAAAAGTTGAAAAAAATATATCTGAAAGATCATTCACCCAAATCAAGTGAGATTTATCCCTGGTTTTAAATGATGGTTCAAGATTTGCAAATCAATCAATGTGCTACTGCACATTAACTAACTGAAGAACAATAACATATGATTATCTCAATAGATGCAGAGAAAGAATTTGATAAAATACAACATATTTTCACGATTAAAACCTTAAGCAATAGCCAGCGCCACGGCTCAACAGGCTAATCCTCTGCCTTGTGGTGCCGGCACACCAGGTTCTAGTCCCGGTCGGGGTGCCGGATGCTATCCCAGTTGCCCCTCTTCCAGGCCAGCTCTCTGTTGTGGCCCGGGAGTGCAATGGAGGATGGCCCAAGTGCTTGAGCCCTGCACCCCATGGGAGACCAGGAGAAGCACCTGGCTCCTGTCATCGGATCAGTGCGGTGTTCTGGCTGCCGCATGCCAACCGCAGCAGCCATTGGAGTGTGAGCCAATGGCAAAAGGAAGACCATTCTCTCTGTCTCTCTCTCTCACTGTCCACTCTGCCTGTCAAAAAAAAATAAAAAAAAACCTTAAGCAAATTGGGGATAGTAGGAACATTCCTCAGCACAATCAAGGCAATCTACAAGAAACCCACAGCCATCATCTTATTGAATGAGAAAAAGTTGGAAGCATTTCCACTATGATCTGGAACCAGGCAAGCATGTCCACTTTCACCATTGCTATTCAATATATTCCTTGAAATTTTAGCAAGAGGCATTAAGGAAGAAAAAGAAGTCAAATGGATAGAAATTGAGAATGAAGAAGTCAAACTATCCCTATGAGATAATTGTATACACAGGAGAACCAAAACACTCCACGGAGACTATCAGAACTCATAAAAGACTTTGGTAAAATGGCAGGATATAAAATTAACCCACAAAATTGGTAACTTTTCTATACACAGATAATGCCATGGATGAGAATGAATTTCTAAGATGAATTCCATTCACAATAGCTACAGAAGAATTTAAATACCTTGGAATATATTTAACCAAGGAGGTAAAATATGTCTACAATCAAAATTACAAAGCATTAATTAAAGAAATAGGAAACTCAAAAAATGGAAAAAATCTTCCATTTTCATTGATTGGAAGAATTAATATCATCAAAATGTCCATGCTACTGAACCAAATTACGGATTCAAATGTGATACCAATCGAATTACCAATGGCATTCTTTCCAGGTCTAGAAAAACTTGATTTTAAACGTCATGTGAGGCCGGTACCGTGGCTCACTAGGCTAATCCTCCACCTCGTGGCACTGGCACATCAGGTTCTAGTCCCGGTTGGGGTGCCGGATTCTGTCCTGGTTGCCCCTCTTCCAGGCCAGCTCTCTGCTGTGGCCCGGGAGTGCAGTGGAGGATGGCTCAAGTGCTTGGGCCCTGCACTCCATGGGAGACCAGGAGAAGCACCTGGCTCCTGCCTTTGGATCAGCGTGATGCGCCGGCCACAGCGCATTGGCTGCGGCGGCCATTGGAGGGTGAACCAATGGCAAAGGAAGACCTTTCTCTCTGTCTCTCTCTCTCACTGTCCACTCTGCCTGTCAAAAAAAAAAGAAAGAAAAAAAATCATGTGAAAACATAAGAGACCCCAAATAGCTAAAGCAATCTTATACCCAGAGGTGTGTGCTGGGTGTGGCCAGGGAGCTCTCCTCAGTGTTCCAGGGTGGGAGTGAGTGTCCAGAGAGACACCCCCCAAGTTGGGCAAGGTATATCTATACTATTGTCAGCAGGGAAGAGGATATTATCATCTCTGCTGGTGTAAACACACTCTCTCCTTTCCCCATCCAAGGTAGTCAATGCCCTGAGTTAGCCCACAGTGGATGCATCACTCTCCCGAGATACCACATGAACCACATAAAGGATCTGTGTAGTCCTCTGAACATGGATCCCACTACAATGACCCACTCCAGGTAATCATGGAGCTCTGAGCCTTTGTTGTACACAGAGTGATTGCCTACAGGCCCAGCTATACTCTTGAGTTCTATTGCACAGTCACAGAATTCCCACCATCTCAGGCCATGTGGTTCTAATAGCCATGGGGTACAGAGGATCCAATCCACCTCACTAGCCTATCTCATCCCTGCCTGTAGGAGTTCTGCCTTTGTGTTTTGAGCTTGTTATATTTCATGATATTTTGAGAAGCTGGGACATCTCAGAGTCCTATATGGGTGCCAAGTCCCTGTCAATCCTCCTAGCCAGGCTCAAAGTCAGCTGCAAAAGTGGATTTTTCCCTCTGGTAAAATCCCTGCATCACATGTATGCACAAGAGCTTCTACAGCTGCTACAATTTCAAAGCAACTTTAATTAGAAAAGACGAAAACTGAGTTCGTTTTTTTGAGCTATTACTTTGCTATCATAATCTTAGAAAAATCATAAATACACAGTACTTCAGAGATCAATGGTAGTTATAAATCTCAATACAAAAAGAGTGTATAAAATATTGACAAACAAGAATCAATAACCATAAAGGAATGCTAACATAATTCCACATTAGAAAATACATTATGTATTATATGTCATTAAATTAAATTAAGGAAAAATCAGATGATCATATCTAATTCAAGTTATTCAGAAATCCAAGAACAATGAACGAATTAGAAAATCACTATTTTTAATACCTAATGAGAAAATGGAATTGAGAAATTGTCAACATTAGCAGAAAGGTTGATGTAGGGCTTACCGAAGGATTGGGTTAACACATCCTCCCAGTAATCAACTTTAAAATCATTTAAAAACAGTGCTATGATTCTATTATATGTGCTTGATGTGAGGCAATCCACAGTACATAGAACCTTACTTATTTTGCTCTTCCAACCCCATGCAAAATATGAAATGCAAAATATGATAGAGATATCTCTATCAGTGGTTTTTAAATTTCAAAGATAATAATTATATGTTATTGGTCTTTGGACCACCAGAAAGTCAACAAGAATAATGCCCCAAACATAAAAAAATGTTGCAGTGATCTTAGCTTGTCTAGTCTGCTTTCGCTGGGACTGCAATCCTTCCATCTCTTGGTAGCAATTATGTGTTCATGTGTGTGTATGTGTGTGTGCACGCATTGTCATCAGGATTGTACTGGTAAGTCCATATTTCATTTCTTGTTACAATTCTTAGAAGAAATGCTTTGGGATTTTGATCCCATTTGTTTAAAATTTATGTTGAACACTCTGTTCTTATCTTCAACTAATTTGAACACTATACTTTTGGTACCCACTGATCAGAAAGTTTGCTTTACTTAAATTTTTCAGTCAGAATTGTATATCTGTATTGTTTATCACTGGACCTGATTAACAATTTATCTGAGATGGATAACTCACAAAACACAATCATTGTCTCAAATTACAAATAATTTTATGGAAAACATATATTGACCTAATGTACCTCTGATTCTAGTGCTTTTTTGCTTCTTCTTTGAGCAATAAAAATTTTATTCGGCTTTTCAGTTATTTCAAAAGAGAAGATATAATCTTTTTTTTTGACAGGCAGAGTAGATAGTGAGAGAGACAGAGAGAAAGGTCTTCCTTTTTGCCGTTGGTTCACCCTCCAATGGCCGCTGTGGCCGGCGCTTCTCGCTGATCCAAAGGCAGGAGCCAGGTGCTTCTCCTGGTCTCCCATGCGGGTGCAGGGCCCAAGAACTTGGGCCATCCTCCACTGCCTTCCCGGGCCATAGCAGAGAGCTGGCCTGGAAGAGGGGCAACCAGGACAGAATCCGGCACCCCAACTGGGACTAGAACCTGGTGTGCTGGCGCTGCAAGGCGGAGGATTAGCCTGTTAAGCCACGGCGCCAGCCTAAAGAGAAGGTATAATCTTGATATGCATTCCTCACACTATTTATTCCAGAAGAAGATAACCAACATGAATATAAATTGACACCTGCCATATTTAATAGCTGCTCTCCTTGACAATTCAAGACATTATGATGGGCCGGTGCTGCAGCTCAATAGGCTAATCCTCGGCCTTGCGGCACTGGCACACTGGGTTCTAGTCCTGGTCGGGGCGCCAGATTCTGTCCCGGTTGCCCCTCTTCCAGGCCAGCTCTCTGCTGTGGCCCGGGAGTGCAGTGGAGGATGGCCCAAGTGCTTGGGACCTGCACTCCATGGGAAACCAGAAGCACCTGGCTCTTGCCTTTGGATCAGCACGATGTGCCGGCCGCGGTGGCCATTGGAGGGTGAATCAATGGCAAAGGAAGACCTTTCTCTCTGTCTCTCTCTCTCTCACTGTCCACTCTGCCTGTCCAAAAAAAAAAGACATTATGATGAAAATAAATCTCTCTCAGTTCAAATATTTGCACTTAAGTTCACACTATAAATTTATTAAAATGAAAGTAGAAAAATGAGAAGAAATTATTAAATACTGTAATATTAATTATATTGAATCAATATTTTAAAAATGAAGATATTTATGATTTGTGACCCCTTAATAAATATATAAATTTTTCTAGTGGGTTTTACACAACTTTTATTGACTGATTAATGGAGATAATCATGCTAAATTTTAAGAACAATTGTAATGGAAGTATTATTGTGACAATGCCTTTATGAAGAATGTGCTATAATATATTTATGCAAAGTTAACCTGGGAGCTAAGGTGCTATAAAGTCTTTAGTGTGGCATTTGGAGTAAGTTCATCAGGTGACCACAATTAGTTTCTTACTTTGCCATCTGATTCTCATTAGCTATCCATACAAATGCAGTGCTGACTGCAGACCTGAAAGTTTAGTTCTAAGTATTTGCACATATGACTTTAGCATTGCCAAAGGAGCAGAGGAGAAATGAAGGAAGTCATCATCTTATTTTTGGTGTCAGGTTTTGACAATGATCCAAATTATTATAAATGTTCCACCACCCCCAAAATAGAACCCAATGACAAAGCAATTCAGTTTTTCATTCTTGTGAGATTATCAGATGTGAATTGCCAGTAGAGGTTAAAAACAGTACAATGCAACTAGCCTGTGAGTCATTCTGATTACACTAGCTTAACCATGGGCAATTTCAACCAAAGGTAATACAAAAAGAGCACATGAGTATATGGGGAGGAAACATGGAGAGAAGATATGTTACTTCAGCTGTCAGAGTTACAAATGCAGATATTTTCCACTTGTTTATTTCATTTAAAATTTTTGTTAATATAAAGAGGACAGATTTCCTGAACTTTACAGGTACAATTCTAAGAAAATAACCATATTTCCTTTTCTCCCTCTCTACCTTCCCCAAATCCCCTCCTTTCTTCCTTTAAAAAATTTGTTTGTAAAAACATAATTTCAGGGGCTCGCACTATGGCGTAGCAAGTAAAGCCACTGCCTGAAGTACTGGCATCCCATATGGGCACTGGTTCGTGACCCAGCTGCTCCACTTCTGATCCAGCTCTCTGCTATGGCCTGGGGAAGCAGTGGAAAATGGCCCAAAACCTTGGGCCCCTGCACCTGTGTGAGAGACCTGGAAGAAGTTCCTGGCTCCTGGCTTCGGATCATGACAGCTCCAGCTGTTGTGGCCATCTGGGGAGTGAACCAGCGGATGAAAACCTCTCTCTCTCTCTCTCTCTCTCTCTCTATCTCTTTCTCTCTGCCTCACTTTCTCTCTGTGTGTGTAACTGTGACTTTCAAGTTAAATAAATAAATCTTAAAAAAACACATTATTTCAATCCACTCTATAATCACGGGTTTAATGCACCACTGAACATAATATTCAACAAGTAAAAAGTAGAAGGACCACAGTTCCATACGAACATAAACAAGTAATAAAAATAACATTCAGATCACAAAATGTCTGTTTCATTCCTATACTTTTTTGTATTGTACATTAACTACCACATATCTTAGAAAACATGTGATATGTGTCTTTTGGGGGCTGGCTTATTTTATTAAGCATAAAGAAACACAAAGTATAAAGTACTTTGTGCTTCTGTGTGAGTGCAAACTGTTGAAATCTTTACTTAGTATATACTAAATTGATCTTCTGTATATAAAGATAATTGAAAAAGAATCTTGATGTGAATGGGATGGGAGAGGGAGTGGGAGATGGGATGGTTGTGGGTGGGAGGGAAGTTATGGGGGGAAAAGCCTCTATAATCCAAGATTTTTACTTTGAAATTAATATTTATTAAATAGAAGTTTAAAAAGAAAGGAAAAAATGTTATATAATTGTTACTTAGAAAAAGGTCCTTGGGAATATTTTTAAAAATACATAACTAAGAATTGCTTAGGTGTATTTGCAATGCTTTCCTCTTGAGTAGAATTCTTACAAAAATTTCCAAATGTATGCCACTTGTTCTTCCTCCTCTATAAAGAAATTAATGATGTGACTACTGAGAATTAACAAAGGTTAAAGGAAGGGGAGGACAAGAAGAAGAAAGGCTGCCTCAAGCAGCTGTGAAAACTGTCTTCTGAAATAACACAGTTTCTGTTGATTTTCTTTATGTTAAAGCTGTTTTTTCCTTATTTTATTACTTATTTATTTATTTGCAAGGCAGAGTTATGGAGAGGCAGAAGCAGAGAGAGAGAATAAGTCCACTGGTTTACTTCCCAAATGGCCACAATGGCCAGGGCTGGGCCGATTCGAAGCCAGGAACCTGGAGCTTCTTCTAGGTTTCCCATGTGGGTGCAGGGGCCCAAGGACTTGGACCATCTTCCACTGTTTTCCCAGGCCATAGTGGAGAACTGGATTGGAAGTGGAGCAGCCAGACCTTGAATTGTCACCCATATGGGATGCCTACACTGCAGGCAGCAACTTTACCCTCTATGCTACAGCACTGGCCACTAAAGGTGTTTCTCAAAACCTTACATTGTTACCCACTACATTTTCCCTATACATAATTACTAACATATTACAAATTTAGGTCTTTATTTAATATTCAAGATTTTGTGTTTGTCAATAGCAAGATTAATTTTGTCTCACTGGCTTAATAATAACAGATTGTTATGAAAGAATTCTTGTTAATTTTTGATATTTTGAGTATTCTTGTATCTATCCCCTTAAATTTTATATCCTTAATAAATGAACATATAGCAATTAATAGAATTTGTTTTATTTTTCACCACAGCCTTTTTGAAATATGTTTCATGTATTGTACAAATTGACCTATTTAAATTTTTTGTTTCAATGATTTTTGTATCTTCAGAGTTGCACATATATTACCAAATCTAGAACATTATCATTAGCATCCCCATCAAAAAAAATAAAAACCTAAACCCATAGCCATTGCTCCCTATCACCATTAACACTAGTCATAGGCAACCAACAATCTCTGTCTTTATAGATTTACCTATCTTGTTTTTTGTATATATTCTTCTCTTTTAGCATAATGTTTTCAAAGTTCATTCATGCCATAACTTATATCGATACCTCATTCTTTCTTATTGAGAAAAATACTGTTATCTGAATATACCACATTTTTGTTTAGCCATTAATCGGTTGATGTGCATTTGCATCATTTCTACTTTTTTGGCTATTATAAATAATGCTGCTATAAAAATATATACAAGTGTTTCTGTGGACCTGTATTTTTTCAATTACTCTGGGTATTTACTTTTTTTTAAAACCTGGAAAGCCAAGGCACTGGGGTAAAAAAACAAAAAATTACCTAAATGAAAGATCTCTGTGAGTGAGATCCCAGTGGAAAGAATGGGCCATCAAAGAATGAGGTATCTTTCTCTGAAGGGAGGAGAGAACTTCCACTTTGACTATGACCTTGTCTAAATATGATCAGAGACGGTGAACTCAGAAGGCTTCCATAGCCTTGGCAACTCATGACAAGAGCCTCAGGTTATTACTGACACCATAAACAAGAGTGTCAAATTGTTAAGTCAACAACAGGAGTCACTGTGCACTTAATGTACATTGTGATTTAATGCTATAACTAGTACTCAAACAGTATTTTACACTTTGTGTTTCTGTGTGAGTGTAAACTGTTGAAATCTTTACTTAATATTACTAAATTGATCTTCTGCATATAAAGATAATTGAAAATGAATCGATGTAAATGGAAGGGGAGAGGGAGAGGGAGGTGTGAGGGTTGCGGGTGGGTGGGAAGTTGTTGGGGGTAAAAAGCCATTGTAATGCATGAGCTGTACTTTGGAAATTTATATTCATTAAATACAAGTTAAAAAAAAGAAACATGAAAAAAAAGAGTCAGGCCTAGACTGGCATATCAGTCACAGACCTGCAACTGCACACTGTGTTTGGTGCAATGAAAATACAAAAGAAAAATAAAACATGATTCTTGGCCATAAATAACATAATTGAACACATTAGAGAACTGGTCTTTCCTGTCTAGGCTCCTGATCCATATGTGTACAGTTGTGAAAGCAAATATCTTCTTCATTTGATCATTTCAAAGATAAAGTGCTACTTGTCAAATACTCATATTTGTTGAATGACAGTACTTTTTTTATAACTGTGGCCATTTTATTGTTGTAATTTTGAGTTTATAGAATCTGACAAGAAATTTTCAACTGAGAAATTAGGTTATAAATCCCCAAACAATGTAATGTATGTATCTAAGACATTAAAATGACAGAAAGGACTTTAGGAACACAGTGGGGCTGGAGGCTTATTTCTTTCAACTGTCCTTGAATTAAGACAGCAATGCTTTTAGTTTGCAGAAATAACTACAGACTTTGACTTAAGAAGTTAAGGGTCTAGATCAGAGAAATAAGCTGTATTGATGATGTAACCATATCAAAGCCTGAAGCTAGATTTATATATCACACAAAAAACTGGAAGAGAGAAGCTGGTATAATCCAAAAGTATAGAAAATGGAGATATTGATTGTCTGACTTGTTAGTTTACACTATGTGCATGTGTTGAAATATTGTACCATGCCAAAGCCAAGACACTCTGGGGAAAAAAAGACCTAAATGAAAGATCTCTGTGAGTGAGATCCTAGTGGAAAATATGGGCCATCAAAGAAGGAGGTACCTTTCTCTGAAGGGAGGAGAGAACTTCCATTTTGACTATGAACCTGTTGGAATAAGATCAAAGTCAAGGAACCCTAAAGGCTTCTGTAGCCTTGGCAACTCATGACTAGAGCCTAGGGAGATTACTGACACCATAAACAAGAGTGTCAAATTGTTAATTCAACAACAGGAGTCACTGTGTACTTGCGTCTCATGTGCGATCTGTCCTTAATGTGTTGTCCAATGTGAAGTAATGCTATAACTAGTACTGAAACAGTATTTTTACACTTTGTGTTTCTGTGTGGGTGCAAACTGATGAAATCTTTACTTAATGTATACTGAATCGATCTTCTGTATATAAAGATAATTGAAAATGAATCTTGATGTGAATGGAATGGGAGAGGGAGCGGGAGAAGGGAGTAGTGCAAGTGGGAGGGAAATAATGCGGGGAAAAGCCAATGTAATCCATAAACTGTGCTTTGGAAATTTATATTTACTAAATAAAAAATAAAAATAAAAAAGAAATTTATACACTTATAAAAGTGTATAAATATTACATGTTAATCAAAAATTAAACAAAGAAAAAGAAACTAGTTGCTTTTTTGGAAATGAATGCAAAGTGTTTTTAATAACACAATCCGGGTTTATACCTCAGACCTCAAATCAAAGCTGGCTTTTAGAACTATATTTTTAGCTGACATGCTTGCATCAAAATGCCCTTTCAGCAGAAGGTTTTTCATTTTCTCCAAATCGACTTTGACTGTTATTTTCTGGTTAAAATCTTTCTTATTTCCACAGCAATAGGGCCGGTGAAGGGTGGATCAAAGTGGAAAAATTCAATTCTCAGGATGCTAACTAAATCTTAGATCTTCCCATAGCCTATGGTTTCTTAGTCCCTTTTTTGCATATTTTTCATGTAATTTAAGTTTTTAATGCATTTTTTGTTACATCTTGTGTTCTTGCTAGACAACAAATTTGAGTAACTGGATGAATGCTTTTCTAAATCACGGCATAAGCTTTTGGCTTTTAGATTTCAAGGTTTGTTTTATTGTTTGGGTACATCAACTGATTTTTCCTTTGTTTATCAGCAATACCTTACATTTTTTTCTGGTTTGGAATTTTTTTTTCCTCCTTTCTTTCTTTTAGTTACTCAGACTCAAAAAACAACACTTTGGGCATAGTAATCATTAGGATATACAAAAAACTTACAAACTGCAGTTTTATGGCTGCAAACCTACTGGCAACACAGACCAAGGTGATTTTTGTGTTTGTGAAAATGAGAAGAGAAGGTTCTTCACTTTCTCCAAATCAAGTTTGACTGTGATTCTTCTGGTTAAAATCCTTCGGATTTAAACAGTAATGTGTCTGGTTTAGGGTGGGTCAAATCAGAAAAATCCAGTTCTCTGGTTGCTAACTAAAACTCAGATCTTGCCATAGCCTCTTGTTTTTTTTGTCCATTTTTGCATAATTTTCATGTATTTCATGTATTTCAGTTTTTGAAGCATTTTAGGATGGCACATTTTGTTTTCATGCTGGATATGGAATTTGGGTAAGTGGATGGATGAATGGTTTTCTAAATTAGGGCACAAGCTTTTGGCTTTCTGGATTTCAAGGCAGTTTTATTATTCTGGGTGCATCAGCTGGTTTTTTTGTTTGTTTGTTTATCAGCAATTCCTTATATTTTTTCTGGTTTGGAATTTGTGTTTTCCTTTCTTTCTTTCTTTTTGTTATTCAGACCCAAGATACATCACTTTGGACATAGTAATCATTAGGATATACAAAAACCTACAAACTGCAGCTTTATGGGTGGAACTCGAGAGGCAACTCTGCCCAAGAAGATTTTTGTGTTTGTCAATAGGAAATTTAAGCCTTTTGTAGAAGAGAAGGTTTTACATTTTCTCCAAATTGAGTTTGACTGCGATTTTGTGGTTAAAATCCGTGACATTTCCACAGCAAATGGGCTGGTTTAGGGTGGATCAAACCGGAAAAATCTGGTTCTTTGCTTGCTAACTAGAGCTCAGATCTTGCCATAGTCTCTTTGTTTGTTTGTGTATTTTTTCAGATTTTTCATGCATTTCAAGTTTTTAACACATTTTAGGTTGGTATACTTTGTTTTCATGCTGGATAAGGAATTCGGGTAGCTGGGTGTATGCTTTTCTACATCAGGGCACAAGCTTTTGGCTTTCTGGATTTCAAGGTTAGTTTTATTGTTTTGGGTGCATCAGCGGATATTTCCTTTATTTATCAGCAATTTTTTTAACTTTTATATAATGAATATAAATTTCCAGTGTTCAGCTTATGGATTACAATGGCTTGCCACTCCCATAACTTCCCTCCCACCCACAACCATCCCCTCTCCCCTTCCATTCACATCAAGATTCATTTTCAATTCTCTTTATATACAGAAGATCAATTTAGTATAAAGATTTCATCAGTTTGCACCCACATAGAAACACAAAGTGAAACATACTGTTTGAGTACTAGTTATAGCATTAAATCACAATGTACAGCACATTAAGGACAGAGATCCCACATGAGGAGCAAGTGTACAGTGGCACCTATTGTTGACCCAACAAATTGACACTCTAGTTTATGGCGCCAGTAACCACCCTAGGCTGTCGTCATGAGTTGCCAAGGCTATGGAAGCCTTCCAAGTTTGCCGACTCTGATCATATTTAGACAAGGTCATAAAAGACAGAGTGGGGATAGTAACCAATGATCCTAAGAGTGGCATTTACCAGGTTGGAACAATTATACAGCATTAAGTGGGGAAGAGGACCATCAGTACACACAGGTTGGGAGTAGAGCCATTGGTGGTAGAGTAGAGGTTATGATTACGAAGGAATGAGGCCCAAGTGTGCTAGACAGGGTCTAGAACAAAGGACAGAGTCATTATTAGAGGAGCTAAGAAAGGTGCTGTCTAAGCTACAATGAAGTTTTCTGATTGAGAGGCAAATAGAACCTGATAGAAGGGGCTTGATAATAATCTGGTGGGCTTTAGGCCTTGTAAGTTAAGAGTCCCAGACCTACCTATCTCTTCACATGGGGTATATCCTAAGGGAGGTGTGAACCTCCTAGGGGAAGGCACTCTGTTGACTTTCATGACTTGGCTGGCCTGGGAGGAGAGCTGGCCAGGTAAAGGCAGGTGGCATCTCTAACAAGAAACTGACAGTTCTGCCTGCAATGTTGCTGACCCTACTTGACCATCCCCTCAGCGGCGGTGGTCACTTTGGAAGTTGGGCTGAGTGAAGGGCTTTTCAGCTTAGAGCCAATAAGATCTGTGGCTCTGACCTGGGCATCCTTCGACTCCAGGGCAGGTCCATTTCCAGTGATCCAACTCTTGGCAGAGCTGCCAGGGCTCTTCACAAGCTGACTTCT
Organism: Lepus europaeus; assembly: GCF_033115175.1. Classification (NCBI taxonomy): domain Eukaryota; kingdom Metazoa; phylum Chordata; class Mammalia; order Lagomorpha; family Leporidae; genus Lepus; species Lepus europaeus. The sequence continues at coordinate 227,559 of NW_026909093.1, read as the reverse complement.
GCTGAAGCCCAGGCTTACCACATTGAAAGCCACTGCAGTGGCCTGGCCTGTTGGGTCTCCTTGAGGGCAGATCACTGTACAGATGAGCCATTTATAGGCCTGCCACCCATTGCTTCTGATGCCGAGCTTTCTTTTCCTCCTGGTTTGTGTTAAAGCAGACCAGAGGATGCAAGTCAAGGGAGTGCCCGTGTCCCATCTCTAATCTTCGGTGGCCTGAACTACAAGTCTATAGTCACAGGCATGTTCTGTAGTAGTTTTTCTAAGGTAGACAATGCCCATGAGGAAAATTATATTCTCACTTTAAAACTTTCTTTCCCTTTGGTCTGAAAGGGAGGTTTTTTCTATTTACTGTATACTTCGCTGATGGCGAAGTGAATCTAGCTATGAGATTATTATTTGAGTTCTTATTTTGGCTCTGCTATTACAGAAAAATGTTAGCCATCTCTTTTATAAGGTCTAAAGATTAAATTGTGCATCCTACAGATTCCTTCATAATAGAATTAGTTACCAACCTTGAAGGAAATAGAGAAATGAAAGAACAAGTTGGGCTTAGAATAGAGAAATGAGGGAGCAAGTCCTAGATCGCTTGCTGATAATAGCAATATCACATGAATACTTAGCAAACCATTTCAACCATTAGATAACAGCTCAAGAAAACATTTACCAGAAGGTCCAATGCCTTCTATAAATTTTAAGAATCATGTATTTGAAAACACCTCTTAAATATCTAACATGGTGTAGTTTGTTTAACCAGTAAACTTAAGCACAACCATATAAAATGTTTTTAGTTTCTTTCTACCAACAAGTTTAAAACATATGATACACAGATTCAGGTCCCACAAATTAAAATGTATCTTTGATTGATTTTAGCAGCTTAAATTTATGGACAATCTTATCTATAAGCCATTTAAAATAAAACTCTTAATAAAATTTCCCCATGTGGACATACAATATGTACACACATATAACATAGCATAGTAGACCAATATAGCAATTTTAATAATAGCTTTTAAAATCTTTAACTCTTTTTGTAGATTGCCAATTGATTTGAATTGCTTTTTCTTTTTAGTAACCTCAGTTAACCATACTTTCAGTTGGTACTGTTAATACATTATTGGCTTCATCTGTTTACAGAGCCATCCCAAAGTACTGAATACAATAGAAGTGGCTGGAAAAAGTCCATAGGAACCTATAGGAGGACAGCTAAACACAGAACCAACAAGGCTTTAGTTTTATGAGCAGCAAATCATATATAACTTTGGATGACAAAAGTCTTTAAGTTGCCATGTTTAAAATTATAAACTCATAAGCCAACAAGAGGCACTTGCTTACTTCACAGTATTTTTGAAAGCACCTGTAGGATTTTACAAGTATTTAACCCTTTAGGCCTCTGGGGCTTTCTCATTAAGATAACTATCATGTCTAGTAACACAAGATCATTAGACTTTTTAATTCTCAAACATTTGTATTAATAGCATTTTCCATTATAGAAACTTAAAGTTTGGTACCACATCACATCTTGGCAGTACTTCTAATATAATCCAAATAGCCTGATTAGTCGGTGTCTCTATAAGATGAGAGACAATAGGTCCTTCGATTTTTTCAGTTGGGCCCAAACTGGAAAAACCAAAGTCCAGGATTTACTGGAAATTTTAGAGACCAGATTGTTTGAAACTTTGATTTTTTGAATGCCTGTCAAGAATGCCAAGAAGGCTCAAAATCCAAAATATCTGGTTGAAATAAGATTTCTTAAAATCATGACATAACATAGACCAAATTTGATCATTGTTACAAGGTGATTATTCAAATTTTTGAAAAAAGCACATTTTTAAATAACCCATAGCTCTTAATAAAAATTCAGCTGTTTTTGAACAATTAGAATTTAACAGACATCAAGAGAACATAATAGATTACTTTAACACATTGCTTTAACAGAGCATCAGAGTTTAATTCTATGTCAAAGAGAAATTGAGCTTCCTGTGATCTTTTGCTGTGAGGTTTCCTTCCTTTACCTTCTTTCATATTGGTGACCATGTTTCTGTGTTTCTGTGTGTAAGACATCTTTAAGCATCTTTTGCAGGGCAGGATGAGTGGCAACAAATTCTTTCAGTTTCTGTTTGCTATGAAAAGTCTTAATTTCACCTTCATTCACAAATGAGAGCTTTGCAGGATATAATATTCTGGGCTGGCAGTTTTTCTCTCTTAGTACCTGGGCTATGTCTCACCATTCCCTTTTAGCTTGTAGGGTTTCTGATGAGAAGTCTGCTGTGAGTCTAATTGGAGATCTTCTGAGAGTAATCTGATGTTTCTCTCTTGCACCTTTTAGAATCTTTTCTTGCTGTTTCACTGTGGTGAGTTTGATTACAACGTGTCATGGTGAGGATCTCTTTTGGTCATGTTTATTAGGGGTTCTATAAGCTTCCTGTACTAAGATGCCTCTGTCCTTCTCGAAACCTGGGAAATTTTCTGCTAGTATCTCACTGAAAATGCCTTCTAAACCTTTCTCCCTCTCCATGCCTTCAGGAACTCCTAGAACCCGAATGTTGGGTTTTTTAATAGTATCCTGTAGATTCCCGACAATATTTTTTAGATTTCTAATTTCTTCTTCTTTTCTTAGGTTTGCCTGTTTCCTTTCCTGTTCTCTGTCTTCTAAGTCTGATATTCTCTCTTCTGCTTTGCCCATTCTGTTTTTAAGGCTCTCTAATGTGTTTGTCTTTTGATCTATTGAATTCTTCATTTCATTATGATTTCTCATCACTATCACCATTTCTTGTTCTACTAGTTGTTTCATTTCATTTTGATTCCTCCTTAATATTTCATTTTTGCGAGAGAGATTTCAAACTTGTCCATTAAGGATTTCTGTAGTTCAAGAATTTGTTTTTGAGAACTTCTTAATGTTCTTATCAATTTTTTGAGATCCGCTTCTTGCATTTCTTCGATCTCATCATCTTCATAATCTTGAATTGGGGTGTCTTTTTCATTTGGGGGCATCATAGTGTCTTCCTTGTTCTTGTTACTTCGGTTTTTGCATTTGTTGTTTGGCATGTTGGAGATATTTGGTTTCTTCACTGTGGTGTTTTTTCTTGTTACACTATGGCTCTATATTAAGTGGACTGTCTGCTTTCAGTGGAGCCTTAGAGGCTTGAGATGAGTGTGGCCTGAGAGCTGTGTTTGGTTCCTCAGGGTTGAGGGTGTGTCAAAGATGACACTCCCAGGTTAGGTGTGGTAAACCTCTCTTTCTTTCTTTCTTTTTTTGATTCAAAAGGGAAGTAATTCCGCACAGCTGAACGTAATTGGAGGTAGTTAGGCAAATGATATACACACAGGAGCCAGAGATTGGAAGCTCTTTCCCAAGGAGCACACAGGGAATCCGTGCTGCCCTCAGTGTGGGCTCCAATTCTCCTGCAGTCTCCCACTGGGTTGCCAAGTTAGATGCTAATCTCCTGTTATTTCACCCCTCCCCCCAGAGTCAGGTTTTTCTGCTAGGCTCAGGGCCGGAGCAGACCTGAGGTCGCCCTGCTTATGACGTATGTCCAAAATGGCACCTGCTCTTTGTCTTGCTCGCCTTTGAGGGGTGAGCAGAGAGAGAGAAACTCGTGTCTGTATCGGTCACTTTTTTTTTTCCTCTCTCTCTTCTAGTTAGCCTGGTGAACTTTTCCCTGTGGAGTTTCAAGCCTCGTTCCCTCTAGTCTTCTCTTTCCACTTGCCCTCTGGTGTCTCGGGCTATTGAGGTTGGGCTCACCTCGCGTTCCAGCACTGGTGTGTTGAGTCTGCCGCTGGTGTCCCGAACTTGGGCTCCCACACTCTCCACGCAGGTCCACTGTGAATCACTAGTTCCAGAAGAGTTTCCTCTGCTGTTTCTTCCCCTACTCTTCCTTGACCATGCAGTATCTCCACTTTTATTAACCTGTCTGTCCCCCGCACTAATCGTGTGCTCCCTTCATATTCCACCATCTTGCCGCTCCCTCATTTATCAGCAATTTCTTATATTTTTCTGGTTTGGAATTTCTTTTTTTCTCCTTTCTTTCTTTCTTTTTGTTATTCAGAAACAAGAAACAACACTTTGGACACACTTTGTGTTTGTGGAAATGAAATTTAATCTTTTGTGGAAGAGAAGGTTTTCATTTTGTCCAAATCGAGTTTGCCTATGATTTTCTGGTTAAATCCTTCAGATATCCATGGCATTTGGGCCAGTTTAGGGTGGATCCAACCAGAAAAAGCTGGTTTCCTTGCTGCTAACTAAATATCAGATCTTGCCATAGTGTCTTTTTTCATGTATTTTTTGTATATTTTTGAGGTATTTCAAGTTTTAACACATTTTAATATATTAAATTTTGGGTTCTTGCTGGATAAGCAATTCAGGTAACTGGATGCATGTTTTTCTAATTTGGGCATAGGCGTTTGGCTTTCTGTATTTAAAGGTTTGTTTTATTGTTTTGTGTGCATCAGCCATTTTTCCTTTGTTTATCAGAAATTCCTTTCATTTTTTATGGTTTGGAATTTGTTTTTTTCTCCTTTCTTTCTTTGTTTTTGTTCTTCAGATCCAAGAAACAACACTTTGGACATAGTAAACATTAGGATAAACACACAACCTATGAACTGAAGTTTCATGGCTTTAACACTACTGACAACACAGACCAAGGTGATTTTTGTGTTTATGAAAATGAAATTTAAGCCTTTTGTAGAAGAGAAAGCTTTTCATTTTCTCCAATTTGAGTTTGACTGAGATTTTATGGTTAAATCCTTGGGATATCCACAGCATTTGGGCCCATTTAGGGTGAATCAAACCAGAATTTCTGGTTTTCTGATTGGAGTTGTAGATTTCTACCTAGAAAACTCAAATTTGTAGGGTTTTTGTATCCAGTTCCCTCCATTCCATTTGCCAGCATGCAAACAAAATGGAACATCCTAAAATTCTTTCAAAACTGGGAATTCCATGGATAATATCCAGAAAATACAAACAAACACAGAGGCTGTAGCAAGATCTGGGATCGAGTAAGCCACAACAGAACCAGATACATCTGCTTGGATCCAGCCATATCCAGACAAAATGTTGTGGAATTCAAGTGGATTTTACCCAATAAATCAAGTAAAACTGGTTTTGAAGAAAAGTCTAATCCTTCACTTCGACTAGTGGCTTCCATTTCATGTTCACAAACACAAATATCATGTTGGCTGCTCTTGCTGTGGATTTCTACAAAGAAAACTCGAATTGGTAGGGCTTTTGTATCCAGTTCCCTCAATTCCATTCTACAGCAAGAAAATAAAATGGAACATCCTAAAATTCCTTCCAAAGTGTAACCTCCATGGATAATGTCGAGAAAATGCAAACAAACACAGAGGCTGTAGCAAGATCACAGGTTGAGTTAGCCACAAAAAGACTGGATATTTCTGGTTGGACCTTGCCATATCTGAACAAAGTGCTGTGGGATTTGTGTTGATTATTCCCAAAATATCACAGTCAAACTGCTTTTGGATAGAGGGAAAAATCCTTCTCATCGGCAAGTGGCTTCCATTTCATGTTCACAGACACAAATATGCTGTTGGCCACTGAACTGTAGATTTCTGATTAGAATACTGAAATTTGAAGGGTTTTGGTATCCAGTACCCTCCATTCCGTTTGGCAGCATGAAAACAAAATACAACATACTAAAATTCATTCAAACATGGGAAGTACATGGATAATGTCCTGAACAAAAAACAAAAACACAGTCTGTAGCAAAGTCTGGAATTAAGTTAGCAATAACAGAACCGGATATTTCTGGTTGGATACAGCCATATCTGGACAAAGTGCTGTGGAATTTGGGTTGATTATACACAGAAAATCAAAGTCAAACTGGTTTTGGAGAAAAATAAAATCATCTCTTTGGCAAGTGGCTTCCATTTCATGTTCACAAACACAAATATCATGTTCACTGCTGTTGCAGTAGATTTGTACCCAGAAAACTTGAATGTGTAGCATTTTGTATCCAGGTCCCTAATTCCATTCATCAACATGGAATAAAAGGTAACAACCTAAAATTGATTCAAAACCTGGAAGTACATATAATGTCCAGAAAACACAAACACAGAGGATGTAGCAGATTTGCGATTGACTTAGCAACAACAGAACCAGGTGTTTCTTGTTGAATCCAGCCATATCCAGACAAAGTGCTGTGGAATTCAGGCTGAGGGGACCCAGAAAATCACAGTCAAACTGGTTTTGGAGATAGGGAAAATTCTTCTCCTCATCAAGTGGCTTCCATTTCATATTCACAAACACAAATATAATGTTGGATGCTGTTGTAGTGGATTTCTACCTGGAAAACTCGAATTGTTAGGGCTTTTGTATCCAGTTTCCTCAATTCCATTCACCATCATGAAGACAAAATGGGACATCCTAAAATTCATTCAAACCCATGAAGTCCATGGATAAATGTCCACAAAACACAAACAAACACAGAGGCTGTAGCAGATCTGGGATTGAGTTAGCCACAAAAGAACCGGGTGTTTCTGGTTGGATCCAGCCATATCCACAAATAAGTGCTGTGGAATTTTGTGGATTTGACCTAGAAAATCACAGTCAAAATGCTTTTGGAGAGAGGGAAAATCTTTCTCTTCAGCAAGTGGCTTCCATTTCATGTTCAAAAACACAAATATCATGTTGGCCACTGTTGCTGAGGATTTCTACCTAGAAAACTCAAATTGGTAGGGCTTTTGTATCCAGTTTCCTCAATTCCATTTGCCAGCATGAAGACAAAATGCGGCTTCCTAAATTATTGAAAACCCTTAAGTACATGGATAATGTAGAAAACACAAACAAACACAGAGGCTGTGGGAAGATCTGAGATTGAGTTAGCCACAACAGAACTGGATTTTTCTGGTTGGATCCAGCCATATCTGGACAAAGTGCTGTGGTATGTGGCTGGATCTGACCCAGAAAATCACAGTCAAGCTGGTTTTGGAGATAGCTAAAGCACTTCTCTTCATCAAGTGGCTTCCATTTCATGTTCACAAACACAAATATCATTTCAGCGGCTGATGCTGTTTCTTTCTACCTAGGAAATTTGTATTGGTAGGGCTTTTCTATCCAGTTTCCTGACTTGTCTTCCCGAGCATGAAGACAAAATGGGACATCCCAAAATTCCATCAAAAACGGGAAGTATATGGATAATGAGCAGAAAGCTCAAACAAACACAGAGGCTGTAGTAAGATCTGGGATTGAGTCAGCCACAACAGAACTGGATGTTTCTGGTTGTATCTAGCCCCGTACAGAAAAAGTGCTGTGGAATTTGGGTGGATTTGGCCAGAAAATCACAGTCAAACTGGTTTTGCAGAGAGGTAAAACCCTTCCCTTTGGAAAGTGGCTTCAATTTCGTGTTCACAAACACAAATATCCTGTTGGCCACTGTTGCTGTTCTTTTCTACCTAGAAAACTCGAATTGGTAGGGTGTTAGTATCCAGCTTTTTCAATTCCATTTGCTAGAATGAAGAAACAATGCAACATCCTACAATTCATGCAAAACCATGAAGTTCATGGGTAATGTCCAGAAAACACAAACACACACAGAGGCTGTAGCAAGACCTGGGATTTAGTTGCCCACCACAGAACCAGATGTTTCTGGTTGTATCCAGCCATATCTGGACAAAGTGCTGTGGAATCGGGTGTGTACTTGACCCAGAAAATCATAGTCAAACTGCTTTAGAGAGAGGTAACAATCCCTCTCTTCAGCAAGTGAGTTCAATTTCATGTTCACAACACAAATATCATGTTAGTAGCTGTTGCTGTGGATTTCTACATAGAAAACTCGAATTAGTAGGGCTTTTGTATCCAGTTTCTTCAATTCCATTCACCAGCATAAAGACAAAATGGGATATTCTGAAATTCATTCAAAACTGTGAAGTACATGGATAATGTCCAGAAAACACAAACACACACAGAGCCTCTAGCAAGAGCTGGGATTGAGTTATCCACAGCAGAACATGATGTTTCTGGTTGGATCCAGCCATATGCAGACAAAGTGCTGTGGAAGTCAGGTGGATTTGACCCAGGAAATTACAGTCAAACTGCTTTGAGAGAGAGGTAAAAATCATTCTGTTCCACAAGTGGCTTAAAATACATGTTCACAAACACAAATATCATGTCGGCCGAAGTTGCTGTGGATTTCTACCTAGAAAATTAGAATTGGTAGGGCTTTTCTATCCAGTTCCTCAATTCCTTTCCCCAGCATGAAGACATAATGGAACATCCTAAAATTCATTCAAAACTGTGAATAACATGGATAATGTGCAGAAAGCTCAAACACAGAGGCTGTATCAAGATCTCGGGTTGAGTTAGCCACAACAGAACCAGATGTTTCTGGTTGGATCCAGCCCTATCCGGACTTAGTGCTGAGGAATCCTGGTGGAATTGACTAGAAAATTGCAGTCAAACTGGTCTTTCAGAGAGTTAAAACACTTCTCTTTGGCAAGTGGCTTCAATTTCATTTTCACAATCACAAAATAATATTGGAAGTTGTTGCTGTGGATTTTTACCTAGAAAACTCGAATTGGTAGGGTGTTTGTAACCAGTTTCTTCAATTCTCTTCACCAGAATGAAGACAAAATGGGACATCGTAAAAGTCATTCAAAACCCTGAAATACATGGATAATGTCCATTAAAAAAAAAAGAGTCTGTAACAAGATCTGGGAATGAGTTAGCCACAGGAGAACCGGATGTTTCTGTTTGGATCCAGCCATATCTGGACAAAGTGCTATGGAATTCAGGTGGATTTGACCCAGGAAATCGCAGTCAAATTGGTTTTGGTGAGAGGTAAAACCCTTTTCTTCATCAAGTGGCTTCCATTTCATGTTCACAAACACAAATATCATGTTGGTGGAAGTTGTTGTGGATTTCTACCTAGAAAATTAGAATTGGTAGGGTTTTATATCCAGTTTCCTCAATATTATTCACCAACAGGAAAACAAAATGGAGCATCCAAAAATTAATGCAAAACCATGAAGTACATGGATAATGTCCAGCAAGTGACTTCCACACTTCATGTTCACAAACACAAGTATCATGTCGGTAGAAATGCACAGCATTTGATTTGGTAGGACAATAGTGTCCTGTTCTCGCAATTATGTTTCCCCGCATGAAAAAAAGGAGCATCCTTAAATTCATGCAAATCTTGAAGTACATGGATAATATCCAGAAAACACAAACACAAAGGTTGTTGCAAGATCTGGGATTGAGTTAGCCACAACAGAACCAGATATTTCTGGTTGGGTCGAGCCCTATCAGCACAAAGTGCTGGGAATTCGGGTGAATTTGACAAAAAAAAAATCACAGTCAAATTGGTTTTGGAGAGAGGTATAACCCTTCTCTTCAGCAAGTGGTTCAATTTCAGGTTCACAAACACAAATATGCTCTTGGCTGCGTTTCATGTGGATCACTACCTAGAAAATTCGAAATGGTAGGCTTTTGTATCCAGTTTCCTCAATTCCATTTGCCAGCATGAAGACAAAGTGCAACATCGTACAATTCATTCAAAACCATGAAGTACGTGGATAATGTCAAGAAAACACAAACAAACACAGAGGCTGTAGCAAGATCTGGGATTGAGCTAGCCACAACAGAACCGGATGTTTCTGGTTGGATCTAGCCATATCCAGACAAAGTGCTGTGGAATTCAAGTGGATTTGAATCAGAAAATCATAGTCAAACTGGTGTAGGAGATAGGTAAAATCCTTATCTTAGACAAGCAGCTTCCACTTCATGTGCACCAACATAAATACCATGTCAGCCACTGTTGTTGTGTATTTCTACCTAGAAAACTCAAATTGGTTCAGCTTTTGTATCCAGTTTCCTCAATTCCGTTTGCCATTGAAAACAAAATGGGACATCCTAAGATTCATTCAAAACTGTGAAGTACATAGATAATGTGCTGAAAACACAAAGAAACACAGAGGTTGTAGCCAGATCTGGGATTCAGTTAGCCACAAGAGAACCAGATGTTTCTGGTTGGATCCAGCCATATCCAGACAAAGTGCTATGGAATTTGGGTGGGTTTGACCCAGAAAATAACAGTCAAACTGGTTTTGGAGAAAGGTAAAATCCATCTCTTCTGCAAGTGGCTTCTATTTCATGTTCCCAAACACAAATATCCTGTTGGCCGCTGTTGTTGTGGATTTCTCCCTAGAAAAATTGAATTGGTAGGGCTTCTCTATGCAGTTTCCTCAATTCTGTTCACCAGCATGAAGACAAAATGGGACATCCTAAAATTTATGGGAAACTGAGAAGTACACGGATAATGTCGAGAAAACACAAACACACAGACTGTAGCAAGATCTGGGATTGAGCTAGCCACAAAAGAACCAGATGTTTCTGGTTGGATCCAGCCATATCTGGACAAAGTGCTGTGGAATTTGGCTGGATTTGGCCCAGGAAATCACAGTCAAACTGGTTTTGGAGACAGGTATAATCCTTATCTTCAAGTGTCTTCAGTTTCATGTTAACAAACACAAATATCTTGTTGGCCGCTGTTTCTGTGCATTTCTACATAGAAAACTCGAATTGGTAGGCTTTTGTACCCAGTGTCATCAATTCTGTTTGCTAGCATGAAGACAAAATGTGGCATCCTAAATTCATTCAAACCCTTGAAGCACATGGATAAAGTCTAGAAAACAGAAATGCAGAGGATGTAGCAAGATCTGGGATTCAGCTAGCCTCAACAGAACCAGATGTTTCTGGTTGGATCCAGCCATATGCAGACAAAGTGCTGTGGAATTTGGGTGGATTTGACCCAGGAAATCACAGTCAAACTGTTTTTGAGAGAGAGGTACAAATTCTTCTCTTCTGCAAGTGGCTTCAATTTCATGTTCACAAACACAAATATCCTGTTGACCACTGTTGCTGTGGATTTCTACCTAGAAAACTCGAATTGCTAGGGCTTTTGTATCCAGTTACCTCAATTCCATTCATTAGCATGAAGACAAAATGGGAGATAATAAAATTCATTCAAAACCATGAAGTACATGGATAATTTCCAGAAAACACTAATAAACATAGAGGTTGCAGCAAGTCCTGGGATTGAGCTAGCCACAACAGAACTGCATGTTTCTGGTTGGATCCAGCCATATCCAGATGGTGCTGTGGAATTCAGGCAGATATCAATTAGAAAATCACAATCAAACTGGTTTTGGAGAGATGTAAAAAGCTGCTCTTAGGCAAGTATCTTCAATTTTATGTTAACAATCCCAAACACCATCTTGGCCACTGTTGTTATGGATTTCTACCTAGAAAACTCGAATTGGTAGGGCTTTGGTATCCAGTTTAGAGAATTCCATTCACCAGCATGAAGACAAAATGGGACATCCTAAAATTCATGCAAAACCATGAAATACATGGATAATGTCCAGAAAACACAAACAAAAGCAGAGGCTGTAGCTAGTTCTGGATATGAGTTATTCACAACACAACTGGATGTTTCTCGTTGGACCTCGCCATAGTGGATAAAATGCTATGGAATTCAGGTGGATTTCTATCAGAAAATCACAGTCAAACTGGTATTGGAGAGAAGTAAACTCCTTCTCTTCGGCAAGTGGCTTCAAGTTCATGTTCACAAACACAAATATCCTGTTGGCCGCTGTTGTTGTGGATTTCTAACTAGAAAACTCAAATTGGTAGGGCTTCTCTATCTATTTCCTCAATTCTTTCACCAGCATAAAAACAAAATGGAACATCCTAAAATTCATGCAAAACCATGAAGTACATGGATACTGTCCAGAAAACACAAACACATAGGCTATAGCAAGATGTGGGATTGAGTTAGCCACAAGAGAACCGTGCTTTCTGGTTGGATCCAGCCTTATGTGGACAAAGTGCTGTGGAATTCGGGTGCATTTGACCCAGAAAATCACAGTCAAACTGGTTTTGGAGAGATGAAAAATTCATCTCTTTGAGAGTGGCTTCAATTTCATGTTCAGAAACACAAATATCATGTTGGCCACGGCTCTGTGGATTTCTACCTAGAAAACTTGGATTTCTGAGCTTTTGTATCCAGTTTCCTGATTCCTTTCAGCAGCATGTAGACAAATTTAGACAATATAAAATTCATTCAAAACTGTGACATTCATGGATAATGACCCAAAAACATAAAAGCAGAGGCTGTAGCAAGATCTGGGATTCAGTTAGCCACAACAGAACCAGATGTTTCTGGTTGGATCCGGCCATATCTGGACAAAGTGCTGTGGAATTTGGCTGGTTTTGACCCAGAAAATCACACTCAAACTGTTTTTGGAGGAAGGTAAAATACTTCTCTTCATCAAGTGGCTTCTATTTCATGTTCCCAAACACAAATATCCTGTTGGCCACTGTTGCTGTGGATTTCTACCTAGAAAACTTGAATTGGTAGGGCTTTTGTATCCAGTTTCCTCAATTCTGTTAGCCAGCATGAAGACAAAATGGGACATGTAAAATTCATTCAACATCGTGAAGTCCATGGATGATGCCCAGAAAACACAAACAAACACAGAGGCTGTGGGAAGATCTGAGAATGAGTTAGCCACAACAGAATCGGATGTTCCTGGTTGCATCCATCCATATCTGGACAAAGTGCTGTGGAATTCTGGTGGATTTTAATTAGAAAATCACAGTCAAACTGGTGTAGGAGAGAGGGAAAATCCTTTTCTTTGGCAAGTATCTTCAATTTCAAGTTCACAAACACAAATATAATGTTGGACTCTGTTGCTATGGATTTCTACCTAGAAAACTCAAATGAGTAGGGCTTTTGTATCCAGTTTCCTCAATTCCATTCAGCAGCATGAAGACAAAATGGGACATCCTAAAATCCATTCAGAACCATGAAGTCCACGGATACTGTCCAGAAAACACAAACACAGAGTCTGTACCCAGATCTGGAATTGAGTTAGCCACCAGAGGACCAGATGTTTCTGGTTGGATCCAGCCATATCTGGAAAAGTACTGTGGAATTTAAGTGGATTTGACCCAGAAAATCACAGTCAAACTGGTTTAGGAGTGAGGTAAAATCCTTTTTTTTTCGTCAAGTAGCTTCCATTTCATGTTCACAAACACAAATATCATGTTGACCACAGGTGCTGTGGATTTCTACCTAGAAAACTCAAATTAGTAGGGCTTTTGTGTCCCATTTCCTCAACTCTGTTGGCCAGAATTAAGGGAAATGGGACATCCTAAAATCCATTCAAAACTGTGGAGTCTGTAATGAAGTCCAGAAAACACAAGCAAGCAGAGGCTGTAGCAAGATCTGGGATTGAGTTATCCACAAAAGAACCACATGTTTCTGGTTGGATCCAGCCATGTTCAGACAAAGTGCTGTGAAATTTGACCCATAAAATCACAGTCAAACTGTTTTTGGAGTGACATAAAACACTTGTCTATGGCAAGTGGCTTCAATATTATGGTCAGAAACACAAATATCATGTTGGTAACTGTTATTGTGGAATTCTACCTAGAAAACTCGAATTGGTAGGGCTTTTGTATCCAGATTCCTCAATTCCATTTGCCAGCATGAAGGTAAAATGGGACATGTAAAATTCGTTCAAAACCGTGAAGTCCATGGATAAGTCCAGAAAACACAGACAAACACAGAGGCTGTAGCCAGATTTGGGATTTGAATTAGCCAAAACAGAAGCGGATGTTTCTAGTTGGAACCAGCCATCTCTGAACAAAGTGCTGTGGAATTTGGGTGGATTTGACCCAGAAAATCACAGCAAAATGGTTTTAGAGGAAGCTAAATTCCTTCTCTTCAGCAAGTGGCTTCAAACTCATGTTCCCAAACAAAATATCATGTTGTCCGTTGTCACTATGGATTTCCACCTTGAAAACTCGAATTGGTAGGGCTTTTGTATTCAATTTCCTCAATTCCGTTTGCCAGCATGAAGAGAAAATGGGACATCCTAAAATTATATCAAATCCGTGAAGTCCATGGATAATGTCCAGAAAACACAAACACACACAGAGGCTATAGCAAGATCTGCGGTTGAGTTAGTCACAAAAGAACTGCATGTTTCCATGAAGGAATCTGTAGGATGCACAATTTAATCTTTAGACCTTATAAAAGAGATGGCTAACATTTTTCTGTAATAGCAGAGCCAAAATAAGAACTTAAATAATAATCTCATAGCTAGATTCACTTCGCCATCAGCGAAGTATACAGTAAATAGAAAAAAACTCCCTTTCAGACCAAAGGGAAAGAAAGTTTTAAAGTGAGAATATAATTTTCCTCATGGGCATTGTCTACCTTAGAAAAACTACTACAGAACATGCCTGTGACTATAGACTTGTAGTTCAGGCCACCGAAGATTAGAGATGGGACACGGGCACTCCCTTGACTTGCATCCTCTGGTCTGCTTTAACACAAACCAGGAGGAAAAGAAAGCTCGGCATCAGAAGCAATGGGTGGCAGGCCTATTAATGGCTGATCTGTACAGTGATCTGCCCTCAAGGAGACCCAACAGGCCAGTCCACTGCAATGGCTTTCAATGTGGTAAGCCTGGGCTTCAGCAGAAGTCAGCTTGTGAAGAGCCCTGGCAGCTCTGCCAAGAGTTGGATCACTGGAAATGGACCTGCCCTGGAGTCGAAGGATGCCCAGGTCAGAGCCACAGATCTTATTGGCTCTAAGCTGAAAAGCCCTTCACTCAGCCCAACTTCCAAAGTGACCACCGCCGCTGAGGGGATGGTCAAGTAGGGTCAGCAACATTGCAGGCAGAACTGTCAGTTTCTTGTTAGAGATGCCACCTGCCTTTACCTGGCCAGCTCTCCTCCCAGGCCAGCCAAGTCATGAAAGTCAACAGAGTGCCTTCCCCTAGGAGGTTCACACCTCCCTTAGGATATACCCCATGGGAAGAGATAGATAGGCCTGGGCCTCTGAATTTACAAGGCCTAAAGCCCACCAGATTATTATCAAGCCCCTTCTATCAGGTTCTATTTGCCTCTCAATCAGAAAACTTCATTGTAGCTTAGACAGCACCTTTCTTAGCTCCTCTAATAATGACTCTGTCCTTTGTTCTAGGCCCTGTCTAGTGCACTTGGGCCTCATTCCTTTGTAATCATAACCTCTGCTCTACTCCCAACCTGTGTGTACTGATGGTCCTCTTCCCCCACTTAATGCTGTATAATTGTTCCAACCTGGTAAATGCCACTCTTAGGATCATTGGTTACTATCCTCACCCTGTCTTTTATGACCTTGTCTAAATATGATCAGAGTCGGTAAACTTGGAAGGCTTCCATAGCCTTGGCAACTCATGACGACAGCCTAGGATGGTTACTGGCGCCATAAACTAGAGTGTCAATTTGTTGGGTCAACAACAGGAGCCACTGTGCAGTTGCTCCTCATGCGGGATCTCTGTCCTTAATGTGCTGTACATTGTGATTTAATGCTATAACTAGTACTCAAACAGTATGTTTCACTTTGTGTTTCTATGTGGGTGCAAACTGTTGAAATCTTTATACTAAATTGATCTTCTGTATATAAAGAGAATTGAAAATGAATCTTGATGCAAATGGAAGGGGAGAAGGAGCGGGAGAGGGGAGGGTTGCGGGTGGGAGGGAAGTTATGGGAGGGGGAAGCCATTGTAATCCATAAGCTGTACACTGGAAATTTATATTCATTAAATAAAAGTTAAAAAAAAAAGAACTGCATGTTTCCAGTTGAATCCAGCTGTATCTGGACAAAGTGCTTAGAAATTTGTATGGATTTGACCCAGATAATCACAGTCAAAATGGTTTTCAAGAGAGGTAAAACAAACCAAGGTCTGCGATAGAGTTAGCCAAAACAGAACTCGATATTTCTGGTAGAATCCAGCCATATCCGGACAATGTGCTGTGGAATTCAGGTGGATTTGACCCAGAAAATCACAGTCAAACTGGTTTTGGAGTGATGCAAATCCATCTCTATGCGAGTGGCTTCAATTTCAGTTTTAGAAACATTTAAAACTGAGACGTACATGGATAATATCCATAAAACACAAACACACACAGAACCTCTAGCAAGACCTGGGATTGAGTTAGTCACAGCAGAACTGGATGTTTCTGGTTGATCCAGCCATATCCAGAAGTGCTATGAAATTTGGGTGGATTTGACCAAGAAAATCACAGTCAAACTGGATTTGGACAGAGGTAAAATCCCTCTCTTCAGCAAGTGGCTTCCATTTCAGGTTCACAAACACAAATATCATGTTGGCCACTGTTCCTGTGAATTTCTACCTACAAAACTCGAGTTGGTAGGGCTTTTGTATCCAGTTTACTCAATCCCGTTGGCCAGCATGAAAACAAAACGGGACATCCTAAAATTCATTCAACTGGAAAGTGCATCGATAATATCCAGAAACACTAATAAACACAGAGGCAGTAGCAATATCTGCGATTGTTAGCCACCACAGGACCGGATATTTCTGGTTGGATCCAGCCATATCTGGACAAAGTTTTGGGGAATTCACATGGATTTGACCCAGAAAATCACAGTCAAACTGGTTTTGAGAGGGGTAAAATCCTTCTTTTCTTCAAGTGGCTTCCATTTCATGTTCACAAACACAAATAGCATGTTGGTCTCTGTTGCTGTGGATTTCTACATAGAAAACTCGAATTAGTAGGGATTTGTATCCAGTTTCCTCAGTTTAATTCACCACCATGAAAACAAAAAACAAAATGGAGCATCCAAAAATTAATGCAAAACCGTGAAGTACATGGGTAATGTCCAGAAAACAAAAACGAACAGAGGCTGTAGCAAGATCTAGGATTGAGCTAGCCACAAAAGAACCAGATGTTTCTGATTGGATCCAGCCATATCCGGACAAAGTGCTATGGAATTCAAGTGGATTTTACCCAGAAAATCACAGTCAAACTGGTTTGGGAGAGAGGTATATACTTCGATTCGGCAATTCGCTTCAATTTCAGGTTTATAAACACAATATCCTGTTGGCCGCTGTTGCTGTGGATTTCTACATAGAAAACTCGAATTGGTAGGGCTTTTGTATCCAGTTTCCTCAAATCCATTCACAAGCTTGAAAACAAAATGAGACATCCTAAAATTCACTCAAAACTGTGAAGCACATGGATAAAGTCCAGAAGACACAAACAAACACAGAGGCTGTAGCCAGATCTGGGATTGAGTTAGCCACAAGAGAACCACACTTTCTGGTTGGATCCAGCCATATCCAGACAAAATGCTGTGGAATTTGGGTGGATTTGACCCAGGAAATCACAGTCAAACCGCTTTGTGAGAGAGGTAATAATTCTCTTCGGCAAGTGGCTTCAGTGTCATGTTCACAAACACAAATATCATGTCTGCCAAAGTTGCTGTGGATTTCTACTTAGAAAATTCGAATTGGTAGGGCTTTTTTTTATCTAGTTTCATGAATTCAATTTGCCAGCATTGAAACAAAGTGGGACATCCTGAAATTCATGCAAACCCATTATGCACCTGGATAAAATCCAGAAAACAGAAACAAACACAGAGGCTGTAGCAAGATCTGGGATTGAGTTAGCCACAACAGAACCAGATGTTTCTGTTTGGATCCAGCCATATCCAGACAAAGTGCTGTGGAATTCAGGTGGATTTGATGCAGAAAATCACAGTCAAACTGTTTTTAGAGAGGGGTAAAATCCTTGTCCTCAGCAAGTGGCTTCCATTTCATGTTCACAAACACAAATATCACGCTGGCCGCTGTTGCTGTGGATTTCTACCTAGAAAACTTGAATTGGTAGGGCTTTTGTATCCAGTTTCCTCAATTCCATTCACCAGTATGAAACCAAAATGGGGCATCTTTAGATTCATGCAAATCCTTGAAATACACGGATAACGTCCACAAAACACAAACAAACACAGAGGCTGTAGCAACTTCTGGGATTGAGTTAGCCACAAAAAGAACTGGATGTTTCTGGTAACATCGAGCCATATCTGGAGAAAGTGCTGTGGAATTTGGGTGGATTTGACCAGAAAATCACAAACTTGTTTTGGGGAGAGGAAAAACGCTTCTTTTCTCTTGGTAGGGCTTTTGTATCCAGTTTCCTCAATTCCAGTATCCAGCATGAACAGAAAAAACCTAGCTAGGGCTATGGCTATGTTTAGATTTAGGGTTATGGCTAGTTATGTTTAGGGCTATGGCTAAGGCTAGGGTTAAGCTATAGCTATGGCTTGGTCTAGGGCTAGGGCTAGGCTTAGGGTGGTGTTAGGGTTAGGGTTAGTGTAAGTGTTAGTGCTTGGGCTACGGCTAGGGTTAAGTTTAGGTCTTGGGCTTGGGCTAAGCTACAGTTAGTGTTAGGGCTATGACTAAGCCTATGGTATTGTTAGGGTTATGGCTAGGGCTATGTTTAGTTTTAGCTTTAGGGAAAGGGTTATCATTAGTTTATGGTTAGGGTTAGGTTTATTTTTAGGTTTTAGTTTTAGGGTTAGTAAGATGGTTAAGTTTAGAGCTAGAGTTAGTGCTATAGTTAGGGTTAGGGTTAGGGCTCAGGCTACGGCTAAACTAGGGTTAGGGTTTGGGCTAGGGCTAGGCCTATGGTTATTTTTAATGTTAGAGTTAGGGTTATGGCTAGGGCTATGTTTACTGTTAGGTTTAGGGATAGGGTTAGCGTTAGGGTTAGGTTTAGTGTTGGGGTTATTGTTAGGGTTTAGTGTTATTGTTTGAGTTTGGGTTAAGGCTAGGGCTAGTGCTAGGGCTAGGGCTAGGGTTAGGGTTAGGGTTAGGGTTAGGGTTAGTGCTAGGGATAGGGCTAGGTCAAGAGCTAGGTTTGGGGCTAGGGCTAGGGTTAGGCTTAGGGTTAGGTTTAGGCCTAGGGTTAGAGATAGGGTTAGTGCTAAAGCTAGGGCTATGGCTAGGTCTAGGGTTAGGGTTTGGGTTAGGGGTAGGTTTGGGTTATGGTTAGGGTTAATGTTAGATTTAGGGTTATTCTTAGGTCTAGGCTATGGTTAGGGTTACAGTTAGGACTAGGGTTAGGCCTAGGGCAAAGGTAAGTTCTAGGGTTAGTTCTAGGTTGAGTGTTAGGGTTAGGGTTAGGGATATGGTGAAGGTTAGGTTTACAGTTAGGGCAAAGTGTAGTTCAAAGTCTAGGGTTAGTGTTAGGGTAGGGGTTAGTGTTACGGTTAGTGTTAGGGATGGTTTTGGGGTTTGAATTAGGACTTGGTTTATGGCTAGGGCTAGGGCTAGGGTTAGGACTAGGGTTTAGGTTAGGATTAGGGCTAGGGCTAAGGCTATAGAAGGGCTAGGGCTAGGCCTAGGACTACATTTAAGATTAGGGTTAGAGTTAGGGTTAGTTATGGGTTACGGTCAGGCCATGTCTAGGGTTAAGGATAGGATTAGGGCTAGGTTATAGTTAAGGTTAGGGTTAGGGCTAGGGCTAGGGTTAGGGCTATGGCTATGGCAAGGGCTAGGGTCAGAGCTAGTTCTAGGGCTAGGGTTAGAGTTAGGTATGGATTTAGGGTTGGGGCTAGGGCTAGGGATAGTGTTAGGGTTAGGTTTAGAATTAGTGCTAGGGCTAGGGTTAGGGTTAGGGCTACAATTGGGGTTTCGGTTAGAGTTAGGGTTAGTGTTTTATTTAGGGCTAGTGCTAGGGCTAGGGTGAAGTTTAGAGTTAGGGCTAAGGCTGTGGTTAGGGTTAGGGTTAGGTTTAGCATTAGGTTTATTTTTAGGGTTAGGTTTAATAGTAGGGTTTGGGTTAGCACTAAGTCTAGGGCTAGGTCTAGGGTTAGGGGAATGGTTAGTGTTATGGTTAGGGTTATGGCTAGAACTAAAGCTAGGGCTAGGGCTAAGGCTATGACTAGAGTTAGGAATAGGGCTAGGGTTAGGGTTAGGGTTGGGTTAGGGTTAGGTTTAGAGTTAGGGTTAGGTTTATGGCTAGTGCTAGGGCTAGGGTTAGGGTTAGTGTTAGGGTTAGGGCTAGGGTTAGGTCTAGGGTTATGGCTAGGGTAAGGGTTCAGTTTAGAGTTGGGCTTAGGTTTATGTTTAGGGCTAGGGCTAGGCTAGGGTTAGTTTTAGGTCTAGGGTTAGGGCTAGTGTTAGGGTTCAAGTTAGGGTTAGGGCAATGGCTACGGCTAGGGTTAAGGTTAGGTTCAGTGTTAGGATCAGAGCTAGGGTTAGGTTTAGGATTAGAATTAGGGTTAGTGTTTGGGATAAGGTTAAGCTTTAGGGTTAGGATTATGGTTTGGGTGTGCTAGTGCCTGGGCTAGGGCTAGAGATCATGTTGGGGTTTGGGCTAGGGTTAGGATTAGGTTTAGGTTTAGGTCAGGGGTAGGGTTATGGTTATTACTAGGGCTAGGTCTATTGCTAGCGTTAGTGCTAGGGCTATGGCTAGTGTTAGGGTTAGGGTTAGGGCTAGGCTTAGGTTTAGAGTTAGTGTTAGGGTAGGTTTAGGGCTAGGGTTAGTGCTAAAGTTAGGGTTAGGTTTTGGGCTAGGGCTAGGTTTAGAGCTAGGGTTAGGGATAATGTTAGAGTTAGGGTTAGAGTTAGGGTTTCAGTTAGAATTATGGCTATTGTTAGGTTTAGGGCTAGGTCTAGTGCTAGGGCTTGGGTTACGTTTAGGGTTAGGGCTAGGGCTACGGTTAGGGCTAGGGTTATGTTTAGTTTTAGGGTTAGTGTTAGGGTTAGTGTTAATAATAGGGTTTGGGTTAACACTGTCTAGGGCTAGGGCTAGGTATAGGGCAATGGTTAGTTTTAGGGTTAGGGTAAGGGCTAGGGCTAGGTCTAGTGCTAGGGTTGGGGTTAGGGTTAGGGTTAGGGTTAGGGTTAGGGTTAGGGCTAAGGCTAGGGCTAGCTTTACTACTAGGGTTAGGGTTAAGGTTAGGTTTAGGGTAAGGGTTAGGCCTAGGGCTATCATTAAGGTTATGGCCATGGTTAGGGTTACGATTAGGGTTAGAATTAGCTTAGGGTTAAGATAGTGTTAGGGTTAGGGTTATGTTTAGGGTTAGGGCTAGGGTTAGGTTAGGGCTTGGTTTACACTTAGGGTAGGGGTAGGGCTATGGCTAGGTCTAGTGCTAGGGTTAGTGTTAGGGCTAGGGTATGGCTAAAGCTAGTGTTAGGGTTATGTCTAGGTTTAGGGCTATGGTTAGGGCTAAGGTTAGAGTTAGAATTAGGATTAGCATAAGGGTTAGGGCTAGGGCTATTGTTAGTGTTAGGGTTAGATTTAGGGTTTTTGTTCAGATTAGCGTTAGGGTTAGAGTTAGTGCTAGGGTTGGGTTTAGGGATAGGGTAAGTGTTAGGGCTAGGGATAGGGTTAGGGCTAGCACTAGGGCTATGACAACAGTTAGGGTTAGTTAGGGTTAGGGTTAGGGTTGGGGTATGACTAAGGTTCGTGTTAGGGCTATGGCTAGGTTTAGGGCTATGGCTAGGGCTAGGGTTAGGGTTAGAAATAGGATTAGCATAAGGGTTAGGGCTAGTGTTAGGGTTAGGGTTAGATTTAGGATTTTTGTTCAGGTTAACATTAGGGTTAGGGCTACGGTTAGGGTTAGTGCTAGGGTTAGGGTAAGTGTTAGGGTGAGGTTTAGGGCTAGGGCTGGGGCTAGGGCAATAGTTAGGGTTAGTTTTATGGTTAGGGCTAGGGTTAGGGTTAGGGCTAGCATTATGGTTAGGATTAGGGTTAGGTTTAGGTATAGGGTTAGGGTTAGGGCTAGGGTTAGACCTAGATTAGTGATAGGTTTAGGGCTATGTTTTGGCTAGGGCTCAGGTTAAGGCTAGTGCTTTGGTCAGGGTTATGGTTACAGTTAGGGTTAGATTTGTGGTTTCAGCTAGGTTTAGGGCTAGAGTTAGGGTTAGGTTTAGTGCTTGGGTTAGACTAGGGCTATGGCTAGTGCTAGCACTCTACATGCTAGGGTTTGTGCTAGGGTTATGGTTAAGACTTTTTATTGGGTTAGGTTTAAGAGTTAGGGTTAGGGTTATGTTTAGGGTTAAAGCTAGGGCTAGGTCTAGTGTTAGCTTTAGTGCTAGTGCTAGGGTTATGTCTAGGGTTAGGGCTAGGGTAAGAGTTAGGGTTAGAGTTAGGCTTAGTTTTAGGTTTAGGACTATGATAGGCTAGGGCTAGGGCTAGGACTATGGTTAGGGTTAATGTTATGATTAGGGCTAGGGTTTGGGTTAGGGTTAGGGCTAGGCTAGAGCTAGGGCTAGGGCTAGGGTTATGGCTAGAGTTAGGTTTAGGGTTAGGGTTATGGATATGGTTAGTTTTAGGGCTAGTGTTTGGGTTTGAGTTAGTGATAGGGTTAGGGCTATGGTTTTGTCTAGGACTAGGGCTAGGGCTAGGGCTAGGGCTAGGTTTAAACAGGTTAGGGTTATGGTTTCAGCTAGGATTAGGGCCAGAGTTAGGGTTTTTGTTAATGCTTGGGTTAGACTAGGGCTAGGGCTTGTGCTAGTGTCTGCCTAGGGTTAGGGTTAGAGTTCGGGTTAGGGTTAGGTCTACGGTTAGGATTAGGGTTAGGGCTAGGGCTACATTTAGGGTTAGGTTTAGGTTTAGCATTAGGGTTAGGGCTAGGGTTAGTGTTAGGGTTTGGGTTAGGGCTAGGTCTACGGTTATGGCAAGCATTAGTTTTAGGGTTAGAGTTATGGGTAGGGCTACGTCTAGGTCGAGGTCTAGGGCTAGGTTTAGGGTTAGGGTTATGGTTATGTTTAGGGCTAGGTCTAATATTAGGGTTGGGCTAGGGTTAGGGCTAGGGCCAGGGCCAAGGTTAGGGCTAGTACTATGGCCAGGGTTAGGTTAGGATTAGGGCTAGTGCTAGTGCTTGGGCTAGGGTTAGGGCTAGGGATTAGGCTATGATTAGGGTTAGGGTTAGGTGTACAGTTAGTGTTAGGGTTAGGCAAATTCTAGGTTAGGTTTAGGGTTAGGGCTAGGGCTAGGGCTAGGGCTACGACTAGGGTTAGGGTTAGAGCTAAGTCTAAGGTTAGGGTTAGTGTTAGGTCTACGGTTAGGGCTAGGGGTAGGGCTAGGAATAGGTTTAGTGTCAGGGTTAGGGTTAGGTTTAGAGCTAGGGTAAAGGCTAGAGTAAGGGTTAGGTTTTGTGATTGGGTTAGGGTTAGGGTAAGAGGTTTAGGGTTAGGTTTAGTGCTTGGTTTAGGGCTAGGGCTTGTGCTAGTGTTAGAGCTAGGTCTAGGTTTAGTGTTAGGGTTATGGTTTTGGCTAGGGTCAGGGCTACTGTTAGTGCTTGGGTTAAATTAGGGCTAGGCTTAGGGCTAGTGCTCTGCCTAGGGTTAGGTTTAGGGTTAGGGTTAAGGTTATGTTTAGATTTAGGGCTAAGGCTAGGTCTACTGCTACGGCTAAGGCTAGGTTTGGGGTTAAGGTTAGGGTTGGGACTAGGGTTAAGTTTAGGTTTAGTTTTAGTGTTAGGGATAGGGCTAAGGCTAGGGCAAGGGCTAGCTTTGGGGCTATCACTAGTGTTAGGGTTAGGTTTAGGACTAGGATAGAGTTAGTGCTAGGGTTAGGATTAGGGTTAATTTATGGTTAGGGTTAGCTTTGGGATTAATGTTAGGGTTAGGGTTAGGGTTAAGGTTAGGGTTAGGGTTAGGGTTAGTGTTAGTAATAAGGTTTGGGTTAAGCCAAGGCTAGCGATATGGCTAGTGTTATGGTTAGGTTTAGGGCTTGATAGAACTTGTGCTAGTGTTAGGATTAGGGTAAGTTTATGTTAGTTTTAGGTTTGGGGTTATTTTTAGGGTTAGGGTTAGGGTTATGGTTAGAATTAGTGTTAGGGCTAGGGTTAGGGTTAGGCCAAGGTTTGGGCTAGGGCTAGGGTTAGGGTTAGGGTTAGTTTTATTGTTAGGGTTTAGGGTTAGGGTTAGGGTTATGGTTAAGGCTAGGGTTAGGTCTAAGACTAGATTGGGGTTAGGGTTAGTGTTAGGTTTAGGGTTATTGTTTGGTTAGAGCTAGGGTTAGGGCTAGAGTTAAGGCTAGGGTTAAGGTTAGCATTATGGTTAGTTTTAGGGTTAGGGTTTGGTCTAGGGTTAGGTAAAACTAGGTTTAGAATTAGTGTTAGTGTTATGGTTAGGGTTAGGGCTTGGGTTAGGGCTTGGGTTAGGGCTAGGGTTAGGGCTAGGGTTAGGGTTAGGCTTAGGGTTATGGTTAGGGTTGGGCTTAGGTTTAATGTTAATGTTAATGTTAATGTTATGGTTATGGTTAGTGTTAGTGTTAGTGTTAGGGCTAGCTCTTTGCTATGGTCCGGGAGTGCAGTGGAGGATGGCTCAAGTGCTAGGGTCTGCACCCCATGGGAGACCAGGATAATAACCTGGCTTCTGCCCTCAGATCAGCGTGGTTTGCTGGCTGCAGTGCGCCAGCTGCAGTGGCCATTGAAGGGTGAACCAATGGCAAAGGAAGACCTTTCTCTCTGTCTCTCTGTCTCTCTCTCTCTCTCTCTCACTGTCCACTCTGCCTGTCAAAAATTTTAAAAAAAAATTTTTAAAAAGGGTTAGGGCTAGGGCTAGGGTTTGGTTAGGGTTAGTTTTAGGGTTAAGGTTAAGTTTATGGTTAGGGTTAGTGCTAGAGTTAGAATTAGGTAAAAGCCAAGGTTAGTGGTAGACCCAGGGTTAGAGTAAGGTTTAGGGTTAGAGATAGGGATAAGGCTAGGGTTAGAATTATGGTTAGGGTTAATTTTAGGGTTAGGGTTAGTGCCAGTGCTAGAGCTAGGGCTAGGGCTTGGGTTAGTGCTTGGGCCAGTGCTATGGTAAGGGTTAGGGTGAGAGTTTGGGTTACGGTTAGGGTTAGGGTTATGCCAAGGCTAGGTCTAGAGCTAGGATTAGGGTTAGTATTATGGTTTAGGGTTAGGATTAGGGTTAGGATTATGTTTACTGTTAGGTTTAGGGTTATGGTTAGGGTTATGCCAAGGCTAGGTCTAGAGCTAGGATTAGGGTTAAGATTATGGTTAGTTTTAGGTTTAGGGTTAGGTTTGGGGTTAGGGTATGGGCTAGGTTAACAGTTAGGGCTAGGGTTAGTGTTAGGGTTAGGGTTAGGGTAGGGTTAGGGCTAGGTTTAGGGTTAGATCTAGGATAGGTTTAGGGTTATGGTTAGGGCTATGCATAGGGTTGGAGCTAGGTTTAGGGTTATGATTAGGGGTATGGCTAGGTTTGGGGTTAGGGTTAGAGTTAGGGTTATGGTTAGAGTTAGAGTTAGGGCTAGGGTTAGGGTTAGGGTTAAGGTTAGGTTAGGGTTAGGGTTAGCATTAGGTTTATGGTTAGGGTTAGGGTTATGTCAAGACTAGATCTATAGCTAGGGTTAGGGCTAGAGCGAGGGTTAGGGCTAGGGCTAATACTGGGTTGGGGTTAGTTTTAGGGTTAGGGTTAATGTTAAATTTAAGGTTAGTTTTAAGCCAAGGTTAGAGCTAGAGCTAGGGTTATGGTTAGGGTTAGGGTAATGGATAGGACTAGGGTTAGGTTTAGGATTATGGTTAGTGTTATGGTTAGGGTTAGGTCTAGTGTTACGGTAAGGGCTAGGTTTAGACTTAGTGATAGCATTAGAGTTAGAGTTAAGTCTAAAGTTAGGTCCGTGCCTAGATTTTGGGTTAGGGTTAGGGTTAGGGTTAGGGTTAGGGATTGGATTTAGGTTTAGGGTTAGTGTTAAGGTTATGGTTATGGTTATGGTTGGAGTTAGGGTTATGACTAGGGTTAGGGTTGTGGTTAGGGTTAGTTTTAGGGTTAGGGTTAAGTTTATGGTTAGGGTTAGTGTTAGATTTAGGATTAGGGTTAGGCCAAGGTTAGGGGTTGACCCAGGGTTAGGGTTAGGGTTAGGGTTCGAGTAAGGTTTAGGATTAGAGTTACGGATAGGTATAGGGTTAGAATTAGGAAGAGGGTTAATGTTAGGCTTTGGGTTTGAGTTAGGCCAGGGCTAGGGCTAGGGTTAGTGCTAGGGCTAGTGCTATGGTTAGGGTTAGGGTTTGGGTTAGGATTACGGTTAGGGTTAGGGTTAGGCCAAGGCTAGGTCTAGAGCTAGGGTTTGGGCTAGAGCTAGTGCTAGGTCTAGGGCTAGGACTAGGGCTAGGGCTAGTTTTAAGGTTAAGGTTAGGTTTTCAGTAGGGCTAATGTCAGAGTTAGGGATAGGTTTAGGCCAAGATTTGGGTTAGAGCTAGGGTTAGGGTTAGGGTTAGCATAGGGTTAGTGTTAGGGCTAGGGTTATGGTAAGGACTAGAGTTAGAGTTGGGGTTAGGGTTAGTGTTAGGTTAGGGCTAAGGCTAGCATTAGGGCTAGGGTTAGGGTTGATTTTAGGGTCAGGGTTAGGTTTATTGTAGGGTTTGGGCTTAGCCTTAGGGTTAGAGTTAATATTAGGGCTAGGGTTAGGGTAAGGACTAGGGTTGGAGTAAGGGTTAGGGGTAGTGTTTGGTCTTAGGGTTAGGGTTAGGGTTAGGATTAGGGTTAGGCCAAGGCTAAGTAGAGATAGTGTTAGGGCTACTGCTAGGGCTAGGGCTAGGGCTATGGCTAGGGATAGGACTAGGGTTAATGTTAGTTTTAGGGTTAGGGTACGCTAGAGTTAGGATAGCGCTAGGTTTAGGTCTAGGGCTAGGGATAGTGTTAGGGTTAGGGCTAGGGCTAGAGTTAGGACTATGGTTAGGTTGAGGTTTAAGATTAAATCTAGGGCTAGGGCTAGAACTATGCTTAGTGTTAGTATCAGGATTATTTCTAGAGCTGGAGCTAGGGCTAGGGATAGAGCAAGGGCTAGGTCTAGGTCTAGGACTAGGGTTGGGGTTAGTTTCAGGGTTAGGTTTAGGTTTAGTGTCAGTGTCAATGTTAGAGTTAGGGTCAGGTTTAGGCCAAGGTTATGGCTAGAGCTAGGGTTAGAGCTAGGGTTAGGGCTATGGTTAGGGCTGTGGTTAGGGCTATGATTCAGGCTAGGTTTAGAGTTAGGATTATGGTTAGTGTTAGGGTTAGTGTTAGGTGTAGTGTTAGGGTAAATACTAGGTTTAGAGTTAGTGTTAGTGTTAGGGTTAGTGTTAGGGCTAGGGTTAGGTCTATGGCTAGAGTTGGGTTTAGCGTTAGGGTTAGGGTTATGGTTAGGGTTAGGGCTTGGATTAGGGCTATGGGTAGTGTTGGGTTTAGGGTTAGTGTTACAGTTAGGGTTACAGTTAGTGTTATGGTTAGGGTTACGGTTAGGTTTAGGGTTAGGGTCACAGCTTCGATTAGGGCTATGGGTAGGGTTAGGGTTATGTTTAAGGTTAGAGTTAGGGTTTGGGCTTAGGGTTAGCGTTAGGGTTAGGTTTAGGGTTATGGTTAAGTTTAGGGTTTGGGTTAGGTTTAGGGCTAGGGCTGGGGTTGGTGTTAGTGCTACATTTAGTGTAACGGTTAGGGTTATGGTTAGGCCAAGGCTAGGTTTAGAGCTAGGGTTAGGGCTAGAGCAAGGGCTAGTGCTAGGGCTAGGACTAGGGTTAGGGTTAGTTTTAGGGTTAGGTTAGTTTTAGGGTTAGGGTTATTGTTAGAGTTAGGGTTAGGTTTAGGTCAAGGTTAGGGCTAGAGCTAGGGTTAGGGTTAGGGTTAGATATAAGGCTATGGCTAGGATTAGGGTTGACGTTAGGGTTCAGGTTCAGGTTATTATTTGTGTTTGGTCTTAGGATTAGGGTTAATTTAGTGTTAGGTTTAGGGTTATGTTTAGGGTTAAGGTTAAGTTTAGCATTAAGGTTAGGGTTAGGGTTAGGGTTAGGGTTAGGGTTAGCCCTAGTCTAGGTTAGAGCTAGTGTTAGGGCTAGAGCAAGGGCTAGGTCTAGGACTAGGACTAGGGTTTGGGTTAGTTATAGTTTTATTTTAGGGTTAATGTTAGAGTTAGGGTTAGGTTTAGGCCAAGGTTAGGGCTAGAGCAAGGGCTAGGTCTAGGACTAGGTCTTGGGTTTGGGTTAGTTATAGTTTTAGGGTTAGGGTTAATGTTAGAGTTAGGGTTAGGTTTAGGCCAAGGTTAGGGTTAGAGCTAGGATTCGGTTAGGGTTAGGGTTAAGGTTAGGGTTAGGGTTAATGTTAATATTAGATTTAGGGTTAGGTTTCAGCCAAGGTTAGGACTAGAGCTAGGATTATGGTTAGAGTTAGGATTAGGGTTAGGACTAGGTTTAGGGTAAGGGCTATGGTTATGGTTAGGGTTTGGGTTAGGGTTCAGATTACTGTTAGGGCTAGGGCTAGGGTTGATGTTAGGGTTAGTGTTAGGGTTATGCTTAGGCTTAGGATTAGGGTAGGTTTAGGTTTAGCTTTTGTTCTGGGAATAGGGTATGGGCTAGGGTTATGGTTAGGTTTCTTGTTAGGGCTAGGTTTAGAGCTATGGCTAGGGTTAGGGTTAGTGTTATGTTTAGGGTTAAGGTTAGGTTCATGACTAAGTCTAGGTCTACGGCTAGGGCTAGTGCTAGGGCTAGGTTTGGGTTAGAGTTAGGTTTGGGACTAGGGATAATTTTAGTGTTAGTTTTATGGTTAGGACTAGGGCTAGGGATGAGTCTAGGGCTAGTGTTAAGGTTAGTTTTAGGGCTAGGATAGAGCTAGTGTTAGGTCAGGATTAGGCTTAGTTTAGGGTTATAGTTAGGTTTGGGGTTAGTGTTAGGTTTATGGTTACATCTAGGGCTTGTATTAGAGTTAGGGTTAGGGTTAGAGTTAGTTTCAGTGTTAGGGTTATGGCTAGGGCTAGGGTTAACATTAGGGCTAGGTTGAGGGCTTGGATTCGGGTTAGGTTTTGGGTTAGTGTTAGGGTTAATGTTAGGGTTACGGTTATGATTAGGGCTAAGGTTAGGGCAAGGTGAGGTCTAGAGTAAGTTTTAGGTTTTTGCTTGATTTGGGACTAGGGCTAGGTCAAGGGCTAGTGTTAGGGTTAGTGTTACTGTTAGGGGTTGGGTTAGGTTTAGTTCTAGGGCTAGGGCTAGGACCAGGGCTAGGGCTATGGCTAATGGTACAGTTAGGGTTAGTGATAGGGTTAGGGTTATGATGAGGTTGAGGGTTAGTGTAAGAGTCACATTTATTACTTGGGTTAGGGCTAGGGCCAGGGCTAGGGTTAGGTTGAGGGTTAGGGTTAGGGTTAGTGGTTGGGTAGGGCTAGGGCTAGGGCTATGGTTTGGTCTAGATTTAGGGCTAGGGCTAGGGTTAGGGTTAGGGTTAGGGTTAGGGCTAGGGTAATGGCTAGGGCTAGGGCAATGGCTATGGTTAGTGTTTGGTTTAGGGTTAGGATTAGGGGTAGGCCAAGGCTAGGACTAGGGCTATAGTTAGGGTTATGGTTAGGGCTAGCGCTAGGTCTAGGTCTAGTGCTAGGGTACGGCTAGGGCTAGGTTTAAGTTAGGGTTAGGGTTAGGGTTAGGATTAGGGCTATTTGATAGGCCTAGGTCTATGGTTAGGTTTACTGTTAGGGTTAGGGTAAGTGTAGGGTTAGTGTTAGGGTTAGGGTTCGAGTTTAGTGTTACGCCTAGGCTCCAGCTAGGGTTTGGTTTAGGGTTAGGATTAGGGTAATGTTT
The DNA here is from genome assembly GCF_033115175.1 of Lepus europaeus. NCBI lineage: Eukaryota > Metazoa > Chordata > Mammalia > Lagomorpha > Leporidae > Lepus > Lepus europaeus. The sequence continues at coordinate 198,193 of NW_026909093.1, read as the reverse complement.
TGGGTTAGGGTTATCGTTAAGGTTAGGGTTAGGTCAAAGCTAGGGATATGGCTAGGCTAGGGTTGGGGTTAGGGCTAGGGTTAGGGTTAGGCTTAGTGTTAGTTTATGGTTAGGGTTAGGGCTAGGGTTAGAGTAAGGGTTAGGTTTAGGGTTAGGGCTAGGGTTAAGTTTAAGGCTTGGATTAGGGCTATGGCTAGGGTTGGTGTTAAGGTTAAGTTTAGGTTTAGGTTTTCAGCTTAAGTTTAATGTTAGTGTTGTTGTTAGGTGCTAGGGCTAGGGTTGGCATCAGTGTTAGTTTTAGGCTTAGGGTTAGGTTGAGGTTTAGGGTTAGTGTTAGAATTTGGGTTAGGTTTAGGCCAAGGTTAGGTAGAGCTATGGTTTGGGCTAGAACTAGGGCTAGGGCTAGGGTTAGTACTAGGGTTAGGGTTAGTTTTATTGTTAGGGTGATGGTTAGGTTAGTGTTAGAATTAGGCCAAAGCTATGGTTATTGTTAGGGTTAGGCTAGGGTTAAGGTGAGATTTAGGGTTAGTGCTAGCGCTAGCATTAGGGCCAGGGGCACCATTGTTGCTAGGGCTAGGGTTAGGGTTAGGCCTAGTGTTATAGCTCGAGTTAGTGTTAGGGTTATAGCTATGGTTTTGCTAGGTCTAGGGCTAGGGCTAATACAAGGGCTAGGGTTAGGGTTAGGCTTAGGGTTATGGTTTTGGCTAGGGTTAGTGCTAGGGCTAAGGCTAGGACTAGGGTTAGGGTTAGTTTTCAGGTTAGGGTTAGGTTTATGGTTATGGTAAGTGTTAGAGTTAGGGTTAGGTTTAGGCCAAGATTAGGACTAGAGCTAGGGTTAGGGTTAGGGTTATGATTAGGTGCTAGGTTTAGTGCTAGTGTTAGGGTTGGGGTTAGGGTTAGGATTAGAGTTAGGGTTAGGGTTTGGGCTTAGGGTTAGTGTTAGATTTAGGGTTATTATTATGGTTAGGGTTAGAATTAGGATAAGGGCTATGGGAAGCGGAGCCGGGCGGCGGGAGCCGGGCGGCGGAAGCGGAGCCGGGCGGCAGGAGCCGGGCAGCGGAAGCGGTGCCGGGTGGCGGGAGCCGGGCGGCAGAAGTGGAGCCGGGCCACAGAATCTCGCCAGCGGCCCCGGTGGCGGGAGCCCGGCCACAGAATCTCGCCAGCGCGGGAACCAACGGAGGAGGGTAAGACCTCAGAAACCCAAGACATTGGAGGGGGGGGGGATAGAGGCCTCTCCCTTCACTCACCAAGCAAAACAAAGAGCACCGCAATTTTACATATCTAAAGCGCAGCCAAACTCAGTAACTTTAGCAAAACTGGAGAACACATTGAGGGCTGAATAAACTCTTTTTGTGGTCCCAGAGGTAGATCAAACGAATACTCACAGAGGCCAGATTTCAACTACCCTCAACTCCACTCCCAACTGAGTAAAAAAAAAAAAAAACCCATAAATTATCTCCAAAATGCCAAACAACAAACATAGAAGCCGAGGTAACAAGAGCAAGGAAGACACTATGATGCCCCCAAACGAGAAAGACACGCCAAAGCAAGATTATGAAGATGAAGAGTTAGAGGAAATGCAAGAAGCAGATCTCAAAAAAATTGATAAGAACATTAAGAAGTTCTCAAAAACAAATTTTGAACTACAGAAATCCTTAATGGACAAGATAGAAAATCTCTCCCGTGAAAATGAAATATTAAGGAGAAATCAAAATGAAATGAAACAACTAGTAGAACATGAAACTGAGATAGTGACAAAAAACCACAATGAAATGAAGAACTCAATAGATCAAATGACAAACACATTAGAGAGCCTTAAAAACAGAATGGGTGAAGCAGAAGAGAGAATATCAGAATTAGAAGACAGAACAGGAAAGGAAACAGTCAAATCAAAGAAAAGAAGAAGAAATCAGAAATCTAAAAAATACTGTCAGGAATCTACAGGATACTATTAAAAAACCCAACATTCGGGTTCTAGGAGTTCCTGAAGGCATGGAAAGGGAGAAAGGATTAGAAGGCCTTTTTAGTGAGATACTAGCAGAAAATTTCCCAGGTTTGGAGAAGGACAGAGGCATCCTAGTACAGGAAGCTCATAGAACCCCTAATAAACATGACCAAAAGAGATCCTCACCACGACACGTCATAATCAAATTCACCACAGTGAAACACAAAGAAAAGATCCTAAAATGTGCAAGAGAGAAATGCCAGATTACTCTCAGAGGATCTCAAATTAGACTTACAGCTGACTTCTCATCAGAAACCCTACAAGCGATGAGAGAATGGCGAGATATAGTCCAGGTACTAAGAGAGAAAAACTGCCAGCCCAGAATATTATATCCTGCAAAGCTCTCATTTGTGAATGAAGGTGAAATAAAGGCCTTTCACAGCAAACAGAAATTGAAAGAATTTGTCGGCACTCGTCCAGCCCTGCAAAAGATGCTTAAAGAAGTATTACATACAGAAACACAGAAACACGGTCGCCAATATGAAAGAAGGTAAAGGAAGGAAACCTCACAGCAAATATCACAGGAATCTCAAACCAGATATTAGAAAATATCTTTGGCAAATGGCAGGGCAAAGTTACTCCTTCTCAATAGTCACATTGAATGTTAATGGCTTGAACTGTCCAGTTAAAAGACACTGATTGAATGATTGGGTTAAGGAACAAAACCCATCTTTTTGCTGCTTAGAAGAAACTCATCTTTCCAACAATGATCCATACAGACTGAAAGTGAAAGGCTGGAAAAAGATATACCATGCCAACAGAAATGAAAAAAGAGCAGGCGTAGCCATCTTAATATCGGACAACATAAACTTTACCACAAAAACTGTCAGGAGAGACAAAGAGGGACACTATTTCATGATTAAGGGATCCATTCAACAGGAAGATATAACAATTATCAATGTATATGCACCGAATCACAGGGCACCAGCTTATTTAAAAGACTTGTTAAGGGACTTAAAGGGAGACTTAGACCCCAATACAATAGTACTGGGGGACTTCAATACTCCACTCTCAGAGATAGACAGATCAACAGGACAGAAGATCAACAAGGAGACAGCAGATTTAAATGACACTATAGCCCAAATGGATCTAACAGATATCTACAGAACATTTCATCCTACATCTAAGGACTTTACATTCTTCTCAGCAGTATATGGAACCTTCTCAAGGATTGACCACATACTAGGCCATAAAGCAAGTCTCAGCAAATTCAAAAGAATTAGAATCATACCATGCAACTTCTCAGACCACAAAGGAATGAAATTGGAAATTAGCAACTCAGGAATCCCCAGAGCACGTTCAAACACATGGAGATTGAACAACATGCTCCTGAATGAATAATGGGTCATAGAAGAAATTAAAAGAGAAATCAAAAATTTTCTGGAAGTAAATGAGGATAACAGCACAACATACCAAAACCTATGGGATACAACAAAAGCAGTGTTAAGAGGAAAATTTATATCAATAGGTGCCTACATCAAGAAATTGGAGAGGCACCAAATTATGAGCTTTCAAGTCATCTCAAGGATCTAGAAAATCTGCAGCAAACCAAACCAAACCCAATAGAAGAAGGGAAATAATTAAAATCAAAGAAGAAATCAACAGGATTGAATCCAAAAAAAACATTACAAAAAATCAGCCAAACGAGGAGCTGGTTTTTTGAAAAAATAAACAAAATTGACATGCCATTGGCCCAACTAACTAAAAAAAGAAGAGAAAAGACCCAAATCAATAGGATCAGAGATGAAAAAGGAAACATAACAACAGACACCACAGAAATAAAAAGAATCATCAGAAATTACTACAAGGACCTGTATGCCAGCAAACAGGGAAATCTATCAGAAATGGACAGATTCTTGGACACATACAAACTACCTAAATTGAACCAGGAAGACATAGGAAACCTAAACAGATCCATAACTGACACAGAAATTGAAACAGTAATAAAGGCCCTCCCAACAAAGAAAAGCCCAGGACCAGATGGATTCACTGCTGAGTTCTACCAGACATTTAGAGAAGAACTAACTCCAATTCTTCTCAAACTATTCAGAGCAATCGAAAAAGAGGGAATCCTCCAAAATTCTTTCTATGAAGCCAGCATCACCTTAATTCCTAAGCCGGAAAAAGATGCAGTATTGAAAGAGAATTACAGACCAATATCCCTGATGAACATAGATGAAAAAATCCTTAATAAAATACTGGCCAACAGAATGCAAGAACACATCAGAAAGGTCATCCACCCAGACCAAGTGGGATTTATCCCTGGTATGCAAGGATGGTTCAACGTCCGCAAAACAATCAACGTAATACACTACATTAACAGGCTGCAGAAGAAAAACCATATGATTCTCTCAATAGACGCAGAGAAAGCATTTGATAAAATACAACACCCTTTCATGATGAAAATTCTAAGCAAACTGGGTATGGAAGGAACAATCCTCAATACAATGAAAGCAATATATGAAAAACCACGGCCAACATCCTATTGAATGGGGAAAAGTTGGAAGCATTTCCGCTGAGATCTGGTACCAGACAGGGATGCCCACTCTCACCACTGCTATTCAATATAGTTCTGGAAGTTTTGGCCAGAGCTATTAGGCAAGAAAAAGAAATTAAAGGGATACAAATCGGGAAGGAAGAACTCAAATTATCCCTCTTTGCAGATGATATGATTCTTTATTTAGGGGACCCAAAGAACTCTACTAAGAGACTATTGGAACTCATCGAAGAGTTTGGCAAAGTATCAGGATATAAAATCAATCCACAAAAATCAACAGCCTTTGTATACACAGGCAATGCCATGGCTGAGGAAGAACTTCTAAGATCAACCCCATTCACAATAGCTACAAAAACAATCAAATACCTTGGAATAAACTTAACCAAGGACGTTAAAGATCTCAGTGATGAAAAATACAAAACCTTAAAGAAAGAAATAGAGGAGGATACCAAAAAATGGAGAAATCTTCCATGCTCATGGATAGGAAGAATCAATATCATCAAAATGTCTATTCTCCCAAAAGCAATTTATACATTCAATGCAATACCAATCAAGATACCAAAGACCTTCTTCTCAGATCTGGAAAAAATGATGCTGAAATTCATATGGAGACACAGAAGACCTCGAATAGCCAAAGCTATCTTGTACAACAAAAACAAAGCCGGAGGCATCACAATACCAGTTTTCAGGGCATACTACAGGGCAGTTGTTATCAAAACAGCATGGTACTGGTACAGAAACAGATGGATAGACCAATGGAACAGAATAGAAACACCAGAAAACAATCCAAACATCTATAGCCAACTTATATTTGATCAAAGATCCAAAACTAATCCCTGGAATAAGGACAGTCTATTCAATAAATGGTGCTGGGAAAATTGGATTTCCATGTGCAGAAGCTTGAATCAAGACCCATACCTTTCACCTTACACAAAAATTCACTCAACGTGGATTAAAGACTTAAATCTATGGCCCGAAACCATCAAATTATTAGAGAGCATTGGAGAAACCCTGCAAGATATAGGTACAGGCAAAGTCTTCTTGGAAAAGACCCCAGGAGCACAGGCAGTCAAAACCAAAATTAACATTTGGGATTGCATCAAATTGAGAAGTTTCTGTACTTCGAAAGAAACAGTCAGGAAAGTGAAGAGGCAACCGACAGAATGGGAGAAAATATTTGCAAACTATACTACAGATAAAGGGTTGATAACCAGAATCTACAAAGAAATCAAGAAAATCCACAACAACAGAACAAACAACCCACTGAAGAGATGGGCCAAGGACCTCAATAGGCATTTTTCAAAAGAGGAAATCCAAATGGCCAACAGACACATGCAAAAATGTTCAAGATCACTAGCAATCAGAGAAATGCAAATCAAAACCACAATGAGGTTTCACCTCACCCCGGTGAGAATGGCTCACATCCAGAAATCTACCAACAATAGATGCTGGAGAGGATGTGGGGAAAAAGGGACACTAACCCACTGTTGGTGGGAATGCAAACTGGTTAAGCCACTGTGGAAGTCAGTCTGGAGATTCCTCAGAAACTTGAACATAACCCTACCATACAACCCAGCCATCCCATTCCTTGGAATTTACCCGAAGGAAATTAATTTGGCTAATAAAAAAGCCATCTGCACATTAATGTTTATTGCAGCTCAATTCACAATAGCTAAGACCTGGAACCAACCCAAATGCCCATCAACAGTAGACTGGATAAAGAAATTATGGGACATGTACTCCATAGAATACTATACAGCAGTAAGGAACAATGAAACCCAGTCATTTGAAACAAGATGGAGGAATCTGGAAAACATCATGCTGAGTGAATTAAGCCAGTCTCAAAGAGACAAATATCATTTGTTTTCCCTGATTGGCGACAACTAACTGAGCACCAAAGGGGAAATCTGCTGAAGTTGAATGGACACTATAAGAAACAATGACCTGATCAGCTTTTGTCCTGACTCTAGATGTACAATGTAATACTTTATCCTTTTTAGTATTTGTTGTTGTAGTAGTTGTTCTAGTACTAGTGGTTAAACTCTGTAAATAACACACAATTATTCTTAGGTGTTTAAATTTTAACTGAAAAGTGATCCCTGTTAAATTTAAGAGTGGAAAAAGAGAGGGAGGAGATGCACAGTTTGGGACATGCACAATCAGTCTTGCCCCAAATGAAGGAGTTAGAAATGTGCCAGGGGATTCCAATACAATCCCATCAAGGTGGCATGTACCAACGCCACCTCGCTAGTCCAAGTGATCAATTTCAGTTCACATTCGATGGCTTAGACAGGTCTAAAAATCAAAGGGATCACACAAACAAGACAAGTGTCTGCTAATACTAACTGATAGAATCAAAAAAGGAGAGAAAGATCCAACATGGGAAGTGGGAGACACAGCAGACTCATAGAATGGCAGATGTCCTAAACAACACTCCAGCCTCAGAATCAGCCCTTAAGGCATTCGGATCTGGCTGAAGAGCCCATGAGAGTATTGTAGGCATGGAAAGCCAAGATACCATGGAAAAGGAAAAAAAGAAGAAGACCTAAATGAAAGATCTGTTAGTGAGATCCCAGTGGAAAGAACGGGGCCATCAAAGAAGGAGGTACCTTTCTCTGAAGGGAGGAGAGAACTTCCACTTTGACTGTGACCCTATCGGAACAAGATCAAAGTCAGCGAACTCTAAAGGCTTCCATAGCCCTGGCAACTCATGACTAGAGCCTAGGGAGATTACTGACGCCATGAACAGGAGTGTCAAATTGTTAAGTCAGCAACAGGAGTCACTGTGTACTTACATCCCATGTGGGATCTGTCCTTAATGTATTGTCTAATGTGCAGTGATGCTATAACTAGTACTGAAACAGTATTTTTACACTTTGTGTTTCTGCGTGGGTACAAACTGATGAGATCTTCACTAATTACATACTGAATCGATCTTCTGTATATAAAGATAATTGGAAATGAAAAAAAAAACCTGGTGTTAAATTGGAAATGGCATAGAAAATTAATTAATTTAAAAAATATATATTATGTAGGATCTCTGTCTTTAATGTGCTATACACTGTTATTTAATGCTATAACTAGTACTCCAACAGTATTTTTTTTTTCTTTTCTTTTCACTTTGTGTTGCTATATGGGGGAAACTGTTGAAATCGTTACCTAATATATACTAAACTGATCTTTTGTATACAAAGAGAATTGAAAATGAATCATGATGTGATAGGAAGGGGAGAGGGAGCGGGAGGGGGGAGGGTTGTGGGTGGGAGGAAAGTTTTGGGAGGGGGAAGCCATTGTAACCCATAAGCTATACTTTGGAAATTTATATTCATTAAATAAACGTTTAATTAAAAAAAAAGGATAAGGGCTATGTTTAGGTGTGGGTTTAGGGTTAGGGCTAGGGTTAAAGTTATGGCAGGGTTGGATTAGATTAGGATTAGGGTTAGGGTTATGCTTAATGTTATGGTTAAAGTTAGTGTTAGGGTTTGGGCTTAATATTAGGCCACTTCTATTGCTAGGACTAGGTTTAGGGCTAGGGCTAAGGCTAAGGTTTAGGGCTAGGCCTAGGGCTAATGTTATGTCTAGCGCTAGTGATAGGGTTATGGTTATGTCTAGGGCTAGGATAAGGAATAGGGTTAGGTTTTTGGTTAGGATTAGGTCTACGTCTAGAGTAGGACTAGGGCTAGGTGTAGGGCTATGACTAGGGTTAGTGTTAGGGTCAGGGCTATGGTTACACAAGGCTTGTGCTAGGGCTAGGGTTAGGTCTAGGACTAGGGCTAGGGTTAGGGTTAAGTCTAGGGCTAGGGTTAAGACTAGGGTTAGGTTTAGGGTTAGGAATAGGTCTAGGGCTGCGGGTAGGGCTAGGGCTGTGTCTAGGGTTATCACTAGGGTTAGGGTTAGCTATGGTTAGGGTTTGGGTTTGGGCTAGAGCTAGGGCTAAAGTTAGGTCTAGGGCTAGGGATAAGTTAAGGGTTAGGGCTAGTCCTAAATTTTGGACTACAGTTAGGTTTAGGGTTAGGATTAGGTCTAAGGCTAGGGGTAGGGCTAGGGTAGATCTAGGGCTATTACTAGGTTTATGTTTAGGGTTAGGGTTAGGGTTAAGCCAAGGCTTGTGCTAAGGCTAGGGTTAGAGTTAGGGTTAGTGTTAGTGTTTGGGCTTAGAGTTAGGGTTAGGGTTAGGGTTAAGTTTAGGGCTAAGACTAGGAATACGGCTAGGGCTGGCTAGGCTTGGGGCTAGGGTTCAGATTGGGACTAGGGTTAAGTTTAGTATTAGTTTAGGGTTAGGGTTAAGGCTAGTGTTAGGCTAAGGCTTGTGATAGGGCTAGGGTTAGGGCTAGGGTTAGGGTTAGGGTTAGGGCTAGGGCTAGGGTTAGGGTTAGGGTTAGTGTTAGTATTGGAATTTTGGTTAGGTTTAGGTTTAGGGTTAGGGTTAGTCCAATGCTAGTGCTAGGGCTGGGGTTAGGGCTAGGGTTTGGGTTAGTGTTTATTGTTTGGGCTATGGCTAGTGTTAGGGTTATGGCTAGGTTTAGGACTAGTGCTAGGACTATGGTTAGTGTTAGGTTTAGGGTTATGGTTTGGGCTTAGGTTTAGTGTTAGTGTTAGGGTTTTGGTTAGTGTTAGGTGTAGGGTTAGTGTTAGGTTTAGGCCAAGGCCAGTACTAGGGCTATGTTTAGGGATAGGGCTAGTGCTAAGGTTATGTCTAGGGCTAAGGGTTAATGTTAGGGCTAGGGCTAGGGCTAGGGTTAGGACTAGGGTTAGGTTTAGGGTTAGGATTAGGTCTAGGGCTAGGGGTTGGGCTCAGGCTAGGTCTACGGCTATGACTAGGGTTAGGGTTAAGGCTAGTGTTATGCTAAGGCTTGTGCTAGGGCAAGGGTTAGGGCTAGGGTTAGGGCTAAGGTTAGAGTTAAGTTTAGGGGTAGGGTTACTTTGGGATTAGAGTTAGAGTTAGGGTTAGGGTTAAGCCAAGGCTAGGGCTAGGGCTAGGGTTAGGTCTTGGGCTAGTGTAGAGTTTGGGTTAGGGTTAGTTTTAGGACTATGGCTAGGTTTTAGGCTAGGGCTAGGGCTAAGATTAGGTCTAGGGCTGTGGATATGTTTTGGGTTAGGGCTAAGGCTAGGATTAGGACTAGGTTTAGGTTAGGGTTAGTATTAGGTCTATGGCTGGGGTAGGACTAGGTTTAGGTTTAGTGTTAGGATTGGGTCTAGGGCTAGAGGTGTGGTTAGGGATTGGTCTAGGGCTATGACTAAGGTTACAGTTAGGGTCAGGGTTAGGGTTAGGCCAAGGCTTGTGCTAGGGTTAGGGCCAGGGCTAGAGTTAAGATTAGGACTAGGGTTAGGGTTAGGGTAGGTGTTAGTTCTATGGCTAGGTTTTGGGCTAGGGCTAGTGCTAAGGTTAGGTCTAGGGCAAGGGCTAGGGTTTGGGTTAGGGCTAAGGCTAGGATTAGGTTTAGGTTTAGGTTAGGGTTAGTATTTGGACTAGGGCTGGGTTAGGACTAGGGTTAGGTTTTGTGTTAGGATTAGGTCTAGAGCTTGGGGTAGGACTAGGGTTTGGTCTAAGGCTATGACTATGTTTAGGGTTAGGGTCAGTGTTAGGGTTAGTCCAAGGCTTTTGCTATGGCTAGGGTTAGGGCTAGGGTTAGGCTTAGGGTTATGGTTAGGGCTAGGGCTAGGATTAGGGTTAGGGTTAGGATTAGGGTTGGGGTTAGGGTTAGAATTATGTTTATGGTCAAGCCAAGGCTAGGGATAGGGCTATGGTTGGGGCTAGTGCCAGATTTAGGATTAAGGTTAGGATTAGGGTTAGGGTTATGGTTAGGCCAAGGCTAGTGCTAGTGCTAGGGTTAGGGCTACCCTTAGCATTAGGCTTAGGGTTATTAGTAGGGTTAGGATTTGGGCTAGGGCTAGGGCTATTGTTAGGTTTAGGGCTAGGCTAGGGCTAAGGTTAGTTCTAGGGATAGCAATATTGTTAGGTTTAGGGCTAATGCTATAGTTAGGACTAGGTTTAGGTTTATGTTTAGTATTGTGTCTAGGGCTAGGGGTAGGTCTAGGGCTATGACTAGGGTTAGTGTTAGTGTTAGGGTTAGGTCAAGGCTTGTGCTAGGACTAGGGTTATGGCTATGGGTATGGTTAGGGTTAGGTTTAAGGTTAGGTTTAGGTTTGGTTGGGGTTAGGTTTTCAGTTACGGTTAGGGTTAAGCCAAGGTTATGGTGAGGGATAGGGTTAGGGCTAGGGCTAGGGCTATGGCTAGATCTAGGGGTAGGGTTAGGACTAGCTTTAGGGTTGGGATTAGTGTTAGGGTTTGGGCTTGATCTATGGCTAGGTTTAGGGCTAGGGCTAGAACTAGGGTTAGGGTTAGGATTCATTCTAGAGCTAGGGCTAGGGCTAGGTTTAGGACTAAGTTTAGTGTTAGGGTTAGGGTTAGGGTTAGTGCTATGGCTAGGGCTAGGGCTAGGGTTAGGACTAGGGTTAGTCTTAGAGTTAGGGGTAGGGGTAGAGGTAGGCATAGGTGTGTCAGGTTAGTGTTCGGCTTAGGATTATAGTTAGGGTTAGGGTTAGACTAAAGCTTGGGCTAGGGCTAGGGTAAGACCTAGGGCTGTGGCTAGGTGTACTGGCAGGGTAGGGCTATGACTAGGGCATGGCTAGGCCTAGGGCAAGTGTTAGGACTAGGTTTAGGTTTAGTGTTAGGGTGAGGGTTTCATCTTGGGCCAGTGGTATTGCTAGGGCCAAGACTAGGGTTAGGGTTAGGTCTTGGGTTAGGGTAGGGTTTTGGTTAGGACAATGGTTAGGGCTAGGGTTAGGACTAGGCTAGGGTTAGGTTTAGGGTTCGATCTAGGGTTAGGGTAAGGTGTAAGTTTAGGGTTAAGTTTAGGGTTAGGGTTAGGGTTAGGGCTAGGGTTAAGGCTATGCTAGGGTTGGGTTTAGTGTTAGGTTTATGGTTAGGGTTAGGGTTAGAGCTAGAGTAAGGGTTAGGGTTATGTTTGGGGTTGGGGTTAGTGCTAAGATTTTGTCTAGGGTTAAGTGTTAGTGTTAGACTAGCACTAGGGTTAGGACTAGGGTTATGCTTAGAGTTAGGATTAGGTCTAGGGCTATGACTAGGGTTGGTTAGGGTTAGGGTTAAGGCAGTGTTAGTCTAAGGCTTGTGCGGCTAGGGTTAGGATTAGGATTAGAGTTAGTGTTAGGGTTAGGTGGAGTGTTAGGTTTGGGATTAGGGTTAGAGTTAGGGTTAGGGTTAAGCCAAGGCTAGGGCTAGGGCTAGGGTTAGGGCTAGGGCTATTTTTAGGGTTATGGTTAGGGTTAAGGTTTGGGTTAGGCCAAGGCTTGTGCTAGGGCTAGTGTTAGGGCTAGGATTACTGTTAGGGTTAAGGCTAAAGTTAGAGTTAGGGCTAGGGTTAGGGCTAGGGCTATGGTTAGGTTTGGTGATAGGGTTAGGGTTAGGGTTAGTGTTAGGCCAAGGCTAGTGCTAAGGCTAGGATTAGGGCTATGTTTAGGGTTAGGTTTAGGGTTTGGGCTAGATCTTGGGTTAGGGCCATTTTAGGTTTAGGGCTAGCGCTAGGACTAGGGATAATTCTAGGGATAGGGTAGTGTTATGTTAAGGGTTAAATCTAGGGTTAGAACTAGGTTTAGGTTTAGGTTTAGGATTGTGTCTAGGGCTAGGGGTAGGTCTAGGTCTAGGTCTATGGCTATAACTAGGAATAGGAATAGGAATAGGGTTAGGGTTAGGGTTTGGTCAAGGCTTGTGCTAAGACTAGGGTTAGGGCTATGGGTAGGGTTAGGGTTAGAGTTAGTTTTAGGGTTGGGTTTAGTGTTTGAGTTTGGGTTAGCAATAAGCCAAGGCTATGGTGAGGGATAGGATTAGGGCTATGGCTAGGGCTATGGCTATCGCTATGGCTAGGGCTAGCATTAGAACTACGGTTAGGGTTATGGTTAGGGTTAGGGGTAGGTGTATGGTTAGGTGTAGGGTTAGGGTTAGAGTAGGGTTAGGGTTAGGCCAAGGCTAGGGTTTAGGGCTAGGGTAAGACCTAGGGCTAAGGTTAGGTCTACTGTTAAGGTAGGGCTAGGACTAGGGTACAGCTAGGGCTAGGGCTAGGGTTAAGACTAGGTTTAGCTTTAGTCTTATGGTTAGGTTTTTGGCTCAGGCTAGGGTTAGTTCTAGGTCTAAGAATAGGGTTAGGGCTTGGGTTGAGGTTAGTGTTCGTGTTGTGACTAGTTTAGGATTAGTTTTAGGTTTAGGGTTAGGGCTAGGCCTTGGGCAATGGCTAGGGCTAGTGTTAGGTTTAGGTTTAAGGTTAGTATAGAGCTAGTGCTATGGTTATGATTAGGTTTAGTTTGCTTTTAGGGTTAAGTTTTGAGTTAGTGTTAGGGTTAGAGTTATGTCTAGGGATAGGGCTTGTATAGGGTTAGGGTTAGGGTTATGACTTGGTTTAGGGCAAGCTAGGGTTAGGGTTATGGCTAGGGTTAAGGCAGAGTGTAATCTTAGGGTTAGGGTTAGGTTTGTGGCTAGGGCAAGGTTTAGGATTAGGTTTAGGTTTAGAGTTAGCTTTAGTGTTAATGGTATGGTTAGGATTTAGGTTTTGTGTTAGTGTTTGGGTTAGGGTTACGTTTGTGGTTATGGTTATTTTTTACGGTTAGGGTTAGGCTAGGCAAGGGCTAGGGCAAGGGTTAGTACTAGGGTTAGGTTTAGGATTAGAGCTAGAGCTAGGGCTAGGGCTAGGGCTAGGGCTAGGACCAGGTTAGTGTTAGGTTTAGGGTTAGGGTTAGGGTTAGGGTTAGGGTTAGGGTTAGGCCAGGGCTAGGGAAGGGCTAGGATTAGTGCTATGGTTAGTGCTATGGTTAGGGTTAGGTTTCGGGTTCAGGTTAGTGTTAGGGTTACAGTCAGGGTTAGGGTTAGGCCAAGGCTAGGTCTAGAGCTAGTGTTAGGTCTAGGTTTGGGGTTAGTTTTAGTTCTAATGTTTGGGTTAGTTTTAGGTTTAGGGTTAGGGTTATAGTTAGGGTTAGGTTTAGGCCAAGGTTAGGGCTAGAGCTAGGTTAGGGTTAGGGTTTAGTTTGGGCTTAGGGTTAGGGTTAGGGTTATGTTTAGGGTTTAGGTTAGTGTTAGGGTTAGTGTTATGGTTAAGGTTAGGGTTAGTATTAGGCCAAGGCTAGGTGTAGAATTTGGGTTGGGGCTAGATCAATGGCTAGGGCTAGGACTAGGTTTAGGGTTAGTTTTAGGGTTAGGTTTAATGTTAGGGTTAGTGTTGTAATGTAGGATTAGTTAATGTTAGAGTTAAGGTTAGGTTTAGGCCTTGGTTGGGGTAGAGCTAAGATTAGGGTTAGGTTTAGGGTTAGAGTTAGGGCTAGGGTTAGGCTAAGTCTTGTGCTAGGGCTAGGGTAAGGGTAGGGTTAGTTTTAGGGTTCTTGTTATGGTTAGAGTTAGGGTTAGGGTTAAGCCAAGACTATGGCTATGGCTAGGGTTAGGGTTAGGTTTAGGGTTAGGCCAAGGCTAATTCTAGGGCTAGTGTTAGGACTAGGGTTAGGGTTGGGGTTAGGGTTAGGATTTGAGCTAGTGCTAGTATTAGGGCTATTGCTATGTTTAGGGCTAGGGCTAGGGTTAGGGTTATGGCTAGGTTTAGGACTAGGTTAGGTTTTGGTTTAGGATTAGGACTAGTGCTAGGGTTATGTCTAGGGCTAGGTCTAAGGCTATGACTAGGCTTAGGGTTAGGGTTAGGGTAGACCAAAGCTTGTGCTAGGGCTATGGATAGGGCTAGGGTTAGTGTTAGGGTTAGTGTTAGGGTTAGGTTTGGGTTAGAGTTAATGTTTGGGTTGGTGTTAGGGTTAGAGTTAGAGTTAGGGTTAAGCCAAGGCTAGGGTAGGGATAGGCTTAGGCCCCTAGGGCTAGGGCTAACATTACGGCTAGGTCTAAGTCTAGGGTTAAGATTAGGTTTAGGGTTAGGGTTAGGGTTAGGGTTTGTGCTAGATCTAGGGCTATGTCTAGGGCTAGAACTAGGGTTAGGGTTAGGGTTAGTATTAGGGCTAGTGCTAGGTCTATGGCTAGGATCAGGGTTAGGGTTAGAGTTAGGGTTATGCCAAGGCTAGTGCTAGGGCTAGGGCTAGAACTAGGTTTAGGGTTAGGGTTAGGATTACTATTCTGGTTCTGTCTAGGACTAAGGCTAGGTCTAGGGCCAGGGCTATGGATAGGAGTAGGTCTATGGTTAAGATTAGGGTTAGCTGTAGGTGTGGGGTTAGGGTTGGGGTTAGCTTTAGACTTAGGGTTAGGGTTAGGCCAATGATACAGCTAGGGCTAGGGTTAGGGCTATGGCTATGTCTAGGTCTACTTTAGGGTTGGGCAAGGGCTAGGGTATGGCTAGGGCCTGGGCTAGGGTTAGGACTAGGTTTAGGTTATGGTTAGTGTTTTGGCTCAGGCTAGGGTTACAACTAGTGTTAGGGTTAGTGTTAGCTTAGGGTTAGAGTTAGGCCAAGGGTATGTTTAGGTTTAGGGTTAGGACTAGGGTTAAGGTTAGGGTTAGAGATAATGCTAGACCTAGGGTCAGGATTAGGGATAGGGTATGGCTAGGGATAGGGTTAGGGTTAGGGTTTGGGCTAGGTTTAGAACTAGAGTTAGTGTTAGGCTTAGGTCTACAGCTTGGCTAGGGCTAGGACTAGGGCTTGGGCCAGGGTTAGGCTAGGGTTATGGTTTTGGCTAGGTTCAGGGCTAGATTTTGGGTTAGGGCTAATGCTTGGGTTAGACATTGTCTAGGCCTAGTGCTTGCACACTGCCTAGGTTTAGGGTTAGGATTAAGGTTAAGGCTAAGTTTAGGGCTAAGACTAGGACTATGGCTAGGGTTGGGGTTGGGTTCAGGTTGGGACTTTGGTTAAGTTTAGGATTAGTTTTAGATTTAGGGTTAAGGCTTGGTTTAGGGTAAGCTAGTGTTAGGGTTAAGGCAAGGGCTAGGCCTATGGGTAGTTTAGAGTTAGGTTTGTGGCTAGAGCAAGGTTTAGAATTAGGTTTAGGTTTTGGGCTAGCATTAGGGGTAGGGTTAGTTTTATTGTTAAGGTTTAGGGTTAGGGTTTGGGTTAGGGTTACTATTAGGGTTAAGCCACAGCAAAAGCTAGGGCATGGGTTAGTACTAGAGTTAGGGTTAGGATTAGGGATAGATATAAGGCTACGGTTAGGACTAGGGTTACAGTTATGATTTAGGGTTAGGGTAAGGGCTAGGCTTAAGGTTAGTGTTAGAGTTAGGGATAGGTTTAGGCCAAGGTTAGGGTTAGAGGTATGGTTATGTTTAGGGTTATGTTAGGATTGGGGATAGGGTTAGGGTTAGGGATGCGTTAGGCCAAGGCTTGGTCTAGAGCTAGGGTCAGGACTAGTGTTAGGGTTAGTTTTAGGGTTAGGGTTAGTGCTAGAGTTCGGGATAGGTTTAGGCCAAGGTTAGGGTTAGAGCTATGGTTATGGTTGTGGTTAGGGTTAGGGATATCATTACGGTCATGGTTAGTGTTAGGTTTAGGGTTATAGTTAGATTTAGAGTTAGGCCAAGGCTAGGTCTAGAGCTAGGGTTAGGGCTAGAGCAAGGTTTAAGGTTAGGGCTAGGACTAGGTTTAGGGTTAGTTTTAGGGTTAGGGTTATGTTTAGGTTTAGGTTACTGTTAGGGTTAGGGTTAGGTTTAAGGTTATGGTTATGGTTAGGGTTAGGGCTAGGGTTAGGCTAGGGCTAGGGTTGAGGTTAGGGTTAAGGTTAGGGTTAGGTTTAGGGTTAGGTCTATGGTTAGGGTAGGGCTAGGGTTAGGGTTAGGACTAGAGCTGGGGTTAGGGTTAGGATTAGGGTTAGGGTAGGGCTAGGGTTGGGGTTAGGGTTAGTTTTAGGGTTTGGTTTAGGTTTAGATTTAGGGTTAGTGTTAGAGTTAGGGTTAGGGTTAGGATTAAGGCTCAGTTTAGTGCAAGCTAGGGTTAGGGTTAATGCTAGGGCTTGGCCTAAGTGTAGTGTTAGTTTTAAGGTTAGGTTTGTGGCTAGGGCAAGGTTTAGGATTAGGTTTAGATTTAGGGTTAGTGTTAGGTGTAGGATTGTGTTTTTTTTATTATTAATTATTATTATTATTATTTTATTTTATTCTCCTACTGGGTTTGGGTTTGGTTTGCTGCAGATTTTCTAGATCCTTGAGATGACTTGAAAGCTCATCTATTTGGTGCCTGTCCAATTGGAGCAAGTTGTACTCTGGTTCTTTTTGGCAATGCACCTGAATTTCCCATCTTGACTTTGGAAATCTGATCTAAAGCCAACTATAGTTGCAATCTGAGCTATTGGATAAAATTTAATAAATAGTTATTTCACCATTCATTATGGAGAATGACATAAAAGATGTGTAGCGGGGCCAGCACTGTGGCATAGTGGGTAAAAGCTGTAGCCTGCAGTGCTGGCATCCCGTATGGGTGCCGGTTTGAGACTCAGCTGCTCCACTTCCTACCCAGCTCTGTGCTGTAGCCTGGGAAAGCAGTGGAGGATGGCCCAAGACCTTGGGCCCCTGCACCCATGTGGGATACCAGGAAGAAGCTCCTGGATCCTGGTTTCGGATGGGCGCAGCTCTGGCCATTGCAGCCAACTGGGGAGTGAACCAGAGGATGGAAGTCCTCTCTCTCTGACTCTCCTTCTCTCTCTGTGTAACTCTGCCTTTCACATAAATGAATAATTTTTTTAAAAATTCTTTTTTAAAAAAGATGTGTAGCATGTTATACTCATATTTATCTAGATATGCCAAGAATTTTCAGTTGTGAACATTAAAATGAAGTGGAGAGGCTGGCTTTTGGAGTAGCCGGAAAAGCCACCACCTGCAATGCCAGCATCCCATATGGGTTCTGCTTCAAGCCCCAGCTGCCCCACTTCCAATCCAGGTCTCTGCAAATGTGCCTGAAACTGGAAAAGCAGCAGAAGATGGCCCAAGTACTTGGGCTCCTGCCATCCAAGTGGGAAACCCAGATAAAGCTCCTGGCTCCTAGCTTCTGCCTGGCCCAGTCACATTCATCTGGGGAGTGAACCAGTGGATGGAAGATCTCTCTTTCTGTCTCTCCCAAACTCGCTCTATAACTCTGCCTTTAAAATAAATAAATCTTTTTTAAAAATGAGATGGAAAAAATCACAGGATGATAATCAGAAAACCAAAGTAGTCTCTGTCCCAGCTTAGCATTTACCAGACAGAACTGACTGGTAACTCTGAATGTTAGTTTTGATTTTATTTATTTATTTGAGAGGCAGAGCTACAAACAGAGAAAGGGAGAGGCAGAAAAAGGTCTTCCATCCACTGGTTCACTCCGCAAATAGCTACAAAAGCTGGAGATGGGCCAATCCAAAGCCAGGAGCCAGGAGCTTCTTCCGGGTCTCCCATGTGGGTGTTGGGGCCCAGGCACTTGGGTCACCTTCCACTGCTTTCCCAGGCCATTAGCACAAAGTTGCACTGGAAGAGGAGCAGCCAGAGTGCGAACAGCGCAGCAGTTGGAAGGGTAGCCTACTACACCACAGTGCTGGCCCCTTGAATTTTAGTTCTTTATCAAGCTCAGTGGAGAATGCCCAAACCAATTCTATAAATACTATTACTTCAATGATAGTGTAATACAAAAACATATCATCTTTACACTTAAACTATATGGTTGCATGATATTTAGCATACATGTGTTTAGAATGACTTTATTGAAACTAAGAAAATAATCCAAACATGTAATTTCTTTTTTTAAAAGCTTTTATTTAATGAATATAAATTTCCAAAGTACAGCTTATGGATTACAATGGCTTCCCCACCCCCATAACTTCCCTCCCGCCCGCAACCCTCCCCTTTCCCAATCTCTCTCCCCTTCAATTCACATCAAGATTCATTTTTGATTCTCTTTATATACAGAAAATAAGTTTAGTATATATAAAGTAAAGATTTCAACAGTTTGCCCTCACATAGAAACACAAAGTGAAAAATACTGTTGGAGTACTAGCTATAGCATTAAAATCACAATGTACAGCACATTAATGACAGAGATCCTACATGATATTTTTTAAAAATTGATTAATTTTCTATGTAATTTCCAATTTAACACCAAGTTTTTTTTTTCATTTTCAATTATCTTTATATACAGAAGATCGATTCAGTATATACTAAGTAAAGATTTCATCAGTTTGCACCCACACAGAAACACAAAGTGTAAAAATACTGTTTCAGTACTAGTTATAGCATTACTTCACATTGGATAATACATTAAGGACAGATCCCACATGAGACGAAAGTACACAGTGACTCTTGATATTGATTTAACAATTTGACACTCTTGTTTATGGCATCAGTAATCTCCCTAGACTCTAGTCATGAGTTGCCGAGGCTACGGAAGCCTTTAGAGTCTGCTGACTTCGATCTTATTCCAACAGGGTCATAGTCAAAGTGGAAGTTCTCTCCTCCCTTCAGAGAAAGGTACCTCCATCTTTGATGGCCCCATTCTTTCCACTGGGATCTCACTAGCTGAGAGCTTTCATTTAGGTCTTTTTTTTTTCCAGAGTGTCTTAGCTTTCCATGCCTACAATACTTTCATGGGCTCTTCAGCCAGATCCGAATGCCTTAAGGGCTGATTCTGAGGCCAGAGTGCTATTTAGGACATCTGCCATTCTATGAGTCTGCTGTGTCTCCCACTTCTCATGTTGGATCCTTCTCTCCCTTTATGATTCTATCAGTTAGTATTAGCAGACACTAGTCTTGTTTGTGTAATCCCTTTGACTCTTAGACCTATCAGAGTCATCAATTGTGAACTGAAATTGATCACATGGACTAGTGAGATGGCATTGGTACATGCCACCTTGATGGGATTGTATTGGAATCCCCTGGCACGTTTCTAACCCCATCACTTGGGGCAAGTCTGATTGAGCAAAAACATGTAATTTCTATAAGGATAGTTATGTATCACAATTTTGCAGTACTCTCTATATACCCATTTTATCTCCTGAACAGGAGGGTCCTATCTATTTGACCTATATGTACCTTAATGCTTGTTTTCTTTCAATAGCCTGAATTCATACCCATTTAATGCTCCTGTATTTGCTAGGGATATTTCAGTTCTTAAATCTGGTTTCAGGTCCCTCTGATCATAAGAACCACTGCTGTAATGGCTAGGGACAATTATTGTTCAATTGTGGAAAAGTGTCACAGTGTGCACCTGTCATGTTGTATTTTGGTTTTAGAAAAAAATCATAGGTGTTTTACTTGATTGAATTTTGTTGTAAAGATACAGTACGGAGGCAACTAAAAGTTACCAATGCAAGAATAAAAATTCACATTAAAATATTTATGGTTAAATTTAAATAACTAAGAACAATTGTGTGCTAATTAAAGAGTTCAACAAATGGTATTAAGTAGAACAAAAAATACTCAAAGGAATAAAATAGTAAGTTGTTCCTTGACAGTCAGGACAAGGGCTGATCAAGACATTGTTTCTCATAGTGTCCATTTCACTTCAGCATGTTTCCTTTTAGGTGCTCAGTTAGTTGTCACTGATCAGGGAGAACATATGATATCTATTTCTTTCACTCAGCATGAAGTTCTCCTGATTCCTCCATTTTGTTGCAAATGACTGGATTTTTTTATTGCTGTATTCTATAGAGTACATGTTCCATAATTTCTTTATCCAGTCTCCTGTTGATGGGCATTTAGGTTGATTCCAGGTCTTAGCTATTGTCAATTGAGCTGCAATAAACATTAAGTTGCAGACAGATTTTTTTGTTTGCCAATTTAATTTCCTCTGGGTAAATTCCAAGGAGTGGGATGGCTGGGTTGTATGGTAGGGTTATGTTTAGGTTTCTGAGGAATCTCCAGACTGACTTCCATAGTGGCTTTACCAGTTTGCATTCCCACCAATAGGGGGTTAGTGTCCCTTTTTCCCTACATCCTCACCAGCATCTGTTGTTGGTAGATTTCTGAATGTGAGCCATTCTAAGTGGGGTGAGGTGAAACCTCATTGTGGTTTTGATTTGCATTTTCCTGATTGCTAGTGATCCTGAATATTTTTTCATGTGTCTGTTGGCCATTTGGATTTCTTCTTTTGAAAAATGTCTATTGAGGTCCTTGGCGCATCTTTTTTTAAAAACTTTTATTTAATGAATATAAATTTCCAAAGTACAGCTTATGGATTACAATTGCTTCCTCCCCCTATAACTTCCCTCCCACCTGCAGCCCTCACCTTTCCCACTCCCTCTCCCCTTACATTCACATCAAAATTCATTTTCAATTCTCTTTATATACAGAAGATCATTTTAGTATATATTAAGTAAAGATTTCAACAATTTGCCCTCACATAGCAACACAAAGTGAAAAAAATACTATTGCAGTACTAGTTATAGCATTAAATAACAGTGTACAAGCACATTAAAGACAGAGATCCTACATGATATTTTTTTAAAAAATTGATTAGAAAGGTACCTCCTTCTTTGATGGCCCCATTCTTTCCACTGCGATCTCACTCGCTGAGAGCTTTCATTTAAGTCTTCTTTTTTTTTCCAGAGTGT
Organism: Lepus europaeus; assembly: GCF_033115175.1. Classification (NCBI taxonomy): domain Eukaryota; kingdom Metazoa; phylum Chordata; class Mammalia; order Lagomorpha; family Leporidae; genus Lepus; species Lepus europaeus. Next base: position 177,205 of record NW_026909093.1, on the reverse strand, counting down.
CTTGGCTTTCCATGCCTACAATACTCTCATGGGCTCTTCAGCCAGATCCGAATGCCTTAAGGGCTGATTCTGAGGCCAGAGTGCTATTTAGGACATCTGCCATTCTATGAGTCTGCTGTGTCTCCCACTTCTCATGTTGGATCGTTTTTCCCTTTATGATTCTGTCAGTTAGTATTAGCAGACACTAGTCTTGTTTGTGTGATCCCTTTGACTCTTAGACCTATCAGAGTGATCAATTGTGAACTGAAATTGATCACATGGACTAGTGAGATGGCATTGGTACATGGCACCTTGGCCCATCTCTTAAGTCAGTTATTTGTTTTGTTGCTTTGGAGTTTCTTGATCTCTTTGTAGATTCTGCTTAATAGTCCTTTATTGGTTCCATAGTGTGCAAATATTTTTTCCCTTTCTATTGGTTGCCTCTTCACTTTCCTGACTATTTCTTTTGTGGTACAGAAACTTCTCAATGTGATGTAATCCCAATTGTTAATTTTGGCTTTGACTGCCTGTGCCTCCGGGGTCTTTTCTTTCTATATATTTATACTAAAATGCTGGGTGTCTGGGATTGCAGTGTGGTTTGGCTGGTAAAGTTGTTGCTTGTGATGCCAGCGTCCCCTATGGGTGCCAGTTCATGGGCCAGCTACTCCCTTTCTGGTCCACCTCCTTGATAATAACCTGTGAAATGTAGTAGGAAGAATGCCCAAGTGTTTTGAACCCTGCCACTCATGGGAGATTTGAATGAAGCTCTTGGCTCCTAGCTTTGGCCTGTCTCTCTCTCTGATTTCTCTCTCTCTCTCTCTTTCTCTCTCTCTCTCTCACTCTTCAACACTTTCAAAATAAATAAATATTTTAAAATGCTGGGTATGTTAGAACATGTTAGGTCACTAAGCCATGAATAGTTAACTACAAACCCAATGAAAGTGGGTGCAAATAGATAATCTAAAGGCTATCAAATTTTTTATTGCCTGGCCAATCCCTTACCTGGGACTTTGCAAACTGTGAAGGCAATATATTGTAAACTTTGCCAAGGATCCCTTCTGCATGCCCCAATCACCTTATCAGGATCCACGTGACACTCTGTACCTTCCCAAACAAGTGGCTTAAGAAGGGACTTTGCAGGGGCTGGTGCCATGGTGCAGTAGGTTAATCCTCTGCTTGCCTGTGGCACCAGCATCCCATATGGGCACCAGTTCTAGTCCTGGTTGCTCCTCTTCCAATCCAGCTCTCTGCTATGGCCTGGGAAAACAGTGGAAGATGGCCCAAGTGCTTGGGTTCCTGCAAACACATGGGAGACTGGGAGGAAGCTCCTGTCTCCTGGCTTCAGATCAGTGTAATTCCGGCCCTGTGGCCATTTGGGGAGTGAACCAGTGGAAAGAAGACCTTTTTTTCTGTCTCTTCCTCTCACTGTCTGTAACTCTACCTCTCAAATAAATAAATAAAATCTTTAAAAAAAGAAGAAGGGACTTTGCCTGCTGCCCAAGCAGAATGAAACTCTCTGCTAGACAGGCTAAACCCCCACTTACTTTATGTATTCTTTATGTATTTCTTTATGTCTTCATGTATTCTGTAACCCCACAATAAAATCTTTCTGATATAAAGTAAAATACAGTATACATATGAAGAAATGCCATTAACTGTACAGATCATTGAGGTTTTTTTGGTCTTTATGACCAACACCCAAATTAAGAACAAAGCACGACCAGTACCCCTAAGAGTTCTCACTCTGTGCTTTCAAAATAGAACATTGATAATATTTTTATAGAAGCTAGAATTTCTTTGTGTCTTTCCAAAGAAGAATATTTTGTTTTTCTGTTTTGTTTTTATATGTTATAGGCAAGATAAATTATCTAGTCATTTTGTGGCTGGCTGTTGCTGAGAAATGTAAATCATCACATTAGTCACTGCATCCAAGTGACTGATGTGTTGATTGTTCTTAACATAGTGTTCTGATTTGGCATCACCTATTAATTTTATTCAGATGATACACAATAATATTGATTTAGAAAAAAGAGGTAAGATTTAGGTGAGATTGTTCTAGGTAATGTCAACATTAGAAATTTAGCTGATTGATAAACATTTTCTTTTTTTTTTTTTTTAACTTTTATTTAATGAATAGAAATTTCCAAAGTATAGCCCATGGGTTACAATGGCTTCAACCCTCCCATAACTTCCCTCCCGCCCGCAATCCTCCCCCTTCCCGCTCCCTTTCCCCTTCCATTCATGTAAAGATTCATTTTCAATTCTCTTTGTATACAGAAGATCAGTTTAGTATATATTAGGTAAAGATTTCAACATTTTGCCCATATAGCAACACAAAGTGAAAAAACTACCATTGGATTACTAATTATAGCATTAAATAGCAATGTACAGCACATTAAAGACAGAGATCCTACATAATTTTTTTTTCAAATTAATTAATTTTCTATGCCATTTCCATTTTAACACCAGGTTGTTTTTTTTTTTTCCAATTCCCTTTATATACAGAAGATCACTTCAGTATATAATTAGTAAAGACCTCATCAGTTTGTGCCCACACAGAAACGCAAAGTATAAAAATACTGTTTCAGTACTAGTTATAGCATCACTTCGCTTTAGACGACACATTAGGGACAGATCCCACATGGGGTGTAAGTACACAGTGACTCCTGTTGCTGATTTAACAATTTGACACTCCTGTTCATGGCGTCAGTAATCTCCCTAGGCTCTAGTCATGAGTTGCCAGGGCTATGGAAGCCTTTAGAGTTCGCTGACTTCGATCTTATTCCGATAGGGTCATAGTCAAAGTGGAAGTTCTCTCCTCCCTTCGGAGAAGGGTACCTCCTTCTTTGATGGCCCCGTTCTTTCCACTGGGATCTCACTCACAGAGATCATTCATTTAGGTCTTTTTTTTCCATGATATCTTGGCTTTCCATGCCTGCTATACTCTCATGGGCTCTTCAGCCAGATCTGAATGCCTTGAGGGCTGATTCTGAGGCCGGAGTGTTGTTTAGGACATCTGCCATCCTATGAGTCTGCTGTGTATCCCACTTCCCATGTTGGATCTTTCTCTCCCTTTTTGATTCTATCAGTTAGTATTAGCAGATACTTGTCTTGTTTGTGTGATCTCTTTGACTCTTAGACCTATCAGAACTATCAATTGTGAGCTGAAATTGATCACTTGGACTAGTGCGATGGCATTGGTACATGCCATCTTGATGGGATTGTGTTGGAATCCCCTGGCACATTTCTAACTCCACCATTTGCGGCCAGTCCGATTGAGCATGTTCCAAATTGTTCGTCTCCTCCCTCTCTTTTTCCACTCTTAGATTTAACAGGGATCACTTTTCAGTTAAAATGTAAACACCTAAGAATAATTGTGTGTTAATTACTGAGTTCAACCAATAGTACTAGAACCACAACAACAACAACAAATACTAAAAAGGATAAAGTATTACATTGTACATCTAAAGTCAGGACAGGAGCTGATCAGTTCATTGTTGCTTATAGTGTCCATTTCACTTAACAGGTTTCCCCTTTGGCGCTCAGTTGTCACCGATCAGGGAAAACAAATGATATTTTTCTCTTTGGGACTGGCTTAATTCACTCAGCATGATGTTTTCCAGATTGCTCCATCTTGTTGCAAATGACTGGGTTTCGTTGTTTCTTACTGCTGTATAGTATTCTATGGAGTACATGTCCCATAATTTCTTTATCCAGTCTACTGTTGATGGGCATTTGGGTTGGTTCCAGGTCTTAGCTATTGTGAATTGAGCTGCAATAAACATTAATGTGCAGATGGCTTTTTTATTTGCCAAATTAATTTCCTTTGGGTAAATTCCAAGGAGTGGAATGGCTGGGTTGTATGGTAGGGTTATGTTCAGGTTTCTGAGGAATCTCCAGACTGACTTCCATAGTGGCTTAACCAGTTTGCATTCCCACCAACAGTGGGTTAGTGTCCCTTTTTCCCCACATCCTCTCCAGCATTTGTTGTTGGTCAATTTCTGAATGTGAGCCATTCTCACCGGGGTGAGATGGAACCTCATTGTGGTTTTGATTTGCATTTCTCTGATTGCTAGTGATCTTGAACATTTTTTCATGTGTCTGTTGGCCATTTGGATTTCCTCTTTCGAAAAATGTCTGTTGAGGTCCTTGGCCCATCTCTTAAGTGGGTTGTTTGTTTTGTTGTTGTGGATTTTCTTGATTTCTTTGTAGATTCTGGTTATCAATCCTTTATCTGTAGTATAGTTTGCGAATATTTTTTCCCATTCTGTTGGTTGCCTCTTCACTTTCCTGACTGTTTCTTTTGAAGTACAGAAACTTCTCAATCTGATGCAATCCCAAATGTTAATTTTGGTTTTGACTGCCTGTGCTGTTGGAGTATTTTCCAGGAAGTCTTTGCCTGTGCCTATATCTTGCAGGGTTTCTCCAATGCTCTCTAATAATTTGATGGTTTCGGGTCGTAGATTTAAGTCTTTAATGCATGTTGAGTGAATTTTTGTGTAAGGTGATAGGTATGGGTCTTGCTTCAAGCTTCTGCACGTGGAAATCCAATTTTCCCAGCACCATTTATTGAATAGACTGTCCTTATTCCAGGGATTAGATTTGGATCTTTGGTCAAATATAAGTTGGCTGTAGATGTTTGGATTGATTTCTGGTGTTTCTATTCTGTTCCATTGGTCTATCCATCTGTTTCTGTACCAGTACCATGCTGTTTTGATAACAACTGCCCTGTAGTATGTCCTAAAATCAGGTATTGTGATGCCTCCGGCTTTGTTTTTGTTGTACAGGATTGCTTTGGCTATTCGAGGTCTTCTGTGTCTCCATATGAATTTCAGCATCATTTTTTCCAGATCTGAGAAGAAGGTCTTCGGGATCTTGATGGGTATTGCATTGAATGTATAAATTGCTTTTGGGAGAATAGACATTTTGATGATATTGATTCTTCCAATCCATGAGCATGGAAGATTTCTCCATTTTTTGGTATCCTCTTCTATTTCTTTCTGTAAGGTTTTGTAGTTTTCATCGTAGAGATCTTTAACGTCTTTGGTTAAGTTTATTCCAAGGTATTTGATTGTTTTTGTAGCTATTGTGAATGGGATTGATTTTAGAAGTTCTTCCTCAGCCGTGGCATTGCCTGTGTATACAAAGGCTGTTGATTTTTGTTCATTGATTTTATATCCTGCTACTTTGCCAAACTCTTCGATGAGTTCCAGCAGTCTCTTAGTAGAGTTCTTTGGGTCCCCTAAATAAAGAATCATATCATCTGCAAAGAGGGATAGTTTGAGTTCGTCCTTCCCAATTTGTATCCCTTTAATTTCTTTTTCTTGCCTAATAGCTCTGGCCAAAACTTCCAGAACTATATCGAATAGCAGTGGTGAGAGAGGGCATCCCTGTCTGGTACCAGATCTCAGTGGAAATGCTTCCAACTTTTCCCCATTCAATAGGATGTTGGCCGTGGGTTTTTCATATATTGCTTTGATTGTATTAAGGAATGTTCCTTCCATACCCAGTTTGCTTAGAGTTTTCATCATGATAGGGTGTTGTATTTTATCAAATGCTTTCTCTGCGTCTATTGAGAGAATCATATGGTTTTTCTTCTGCAGTCTGTTAATGTAGTGTATTACGTTGATTGTTTTGCGAATGTTGAACCATCCCTGCATACCGGGGATGAATCCCACTTGGTCTGGGTGGATGATCTTTCTGATGTGTTGTTGCAATCTATTGGCCAGAATTTTATTGAGGATTTTTGCATCTATGTTCATCAGGGATATTGGTCTGTAATTCTCTTTCAATACTGCATCTTTTTCCGGCTTAGGAATTAAGGTGATGGTGGCTTCATAGAAAGAATTTGGGAGGATTTCCTCTTTTTCGATTGCTCTGAATAGTTTGAGAAGAATTGGAGTTAGTTCTTCTCTAAATGTCTGGTAGAACTCAGCAGTGAATCCATCTGGCCCTGGGCTTTTCTTTGTTGGGAGGGCCTTTATTACTGTTTCAATTTCTGTGTCAGTTATTGGTCTGTTTAGGTTTTCTATGTCTTCCTGGCTCAATTTAGGGAGGTTGTATGTGTCCAAGAATCTGTCCATTTCTGATAGATTTCCCTGTTTGCTGGCATACAAGTCCTTGTAGTAATTTCTGATGATTCTTTTTATTTCTGTGGCGTCTGTTGTTCGTTTCCCATTTCATCTCTGATCCTATTGATTTGGGTCTTTTCTCTTCTTTTTTTAGTGAGTTGGGCCAATGGGGTGTCAATTTTGTTTATTTTTTCAAAAAACCAGCTCCTCGTTTGGCTGATTTTTTGTAATGTTTTTTTGGATTCAATCCTGTTGATTTCTTCTCTGATTTTAATTATTTCTCTTCTCCTACTGGGTTTGGGTTTGGTTTGCTGCAGATTTTCTAGATCCTTGAGATGACTTGAAAGCTCATCTATTTGGTGCCTTTCCAATTTCTTGATGTAGGCACCTATTGATATAAACTTTCCTCTTAACACTGCTTTTGTTGTATCCCATAGGTTTTGGTATGTTGTGCTGTTATCCTCATTTACTTCCAGAAAATTTTTGATTTCTCTTTTAATTTCTTCTATGACCCATTGTTCATTCAGGAGCATGTTGTTCAATCTCCATGTGTTTGCACGTGCTCTAGGGATTCCTGAGTTGCCAATTTCCAATTTCATTCCTTTGTGGTCTGAGAAGCTGCATGGTATGATTCTAATTCTTTTGAATTTGCTGAGACTTGCTTTATGGCCTAGTATGTGGTCAATCCTAGAGAGGGTTCCATGTACTGCTGAGAAGAATGTAAAGTCCTTAGATGTAGGATGAAAAGTTCTGTAGATATCTGTTAGATCCATTTGGGTTATAGTGTCATTTAAATCTACTGTCTCCTTGTTGATCTTCTGTCCTGTTGATCTGTCTATCTCTGAGAGTGGAGTATTGAAATCCCCCAGTACTACTGTATTGGGGTCTAAGTCTCCCTTTAATTCCCTTAACAAGTCTTTTAAATAAGCTGGTGCCCTGTAATTAGGTGCATATACATTGATAATCGTTATATCTTCCTGTTGAATTGATCCCTTAATCATTAAATAGTGCCCCTCTTTATCTTTCTTAACAGTTTTTGTGGTAAAGTTTATGTTGTCCGATATTAAGATGGCTACGCCCGCTCTCTTTTCATTTCTGTTGGCGTGGTATATCTTTTTCCAGCCTTTCACTCTCAGCCTGTATGGATAATTGTTGGATAGATGGGTTTCTTGTAAGCAGCAAAAGGATGGGTTTTGTTCCTTAACCCAATCAGCCAATCGTTGTCTTTTAACTGGACAGTTCAAGCCATTAACATTCAATGTGACTATTGAGAAGGAGTAACTTTGCCCTGCCATTAGCCAAAGATACTTTCTAATATATGGTTTGAGATTCCTGTGATCTTTTGGTGTGAGGTTTCCTACCTTTACCTTCTTTCATATTGGTGACCGTGTTTCTGTGTTTCTGTATGTAACACATCTTTAAGCATCTTTTGCAGGGCTGGACGAGTGGCGACAAATTCTTTCAGTTTCTGTTTGCTTTGAAAGGTCTTTATTTCACCTTCATTCATAAATGACAGCTTTGCAGGATATAATATTCTGGGCTGGCAGTTTTTCTCTCTTAGCACCTGGGCTATGTCTCGCCATTCTCTCCTAGCTTGCAGGGTTTCTGAAGAGAAGTCAGCTGTGAGTCTAATTGGAGATCCTCTGAGAGTAATCTGGCGTTTCTCTCTTGCACATTTTAGGATCTTTTCTTTGTGTTTCACTGTGGTGAGTTTGATTACGACGTGTCGTGGTGAGGATCTCTTTTGGTCATGTTTATTAGGGGTTCTATGAGCTTCCTGTATTAGGATGTCTCTGTCTTTCTCCAAACCTGGGAAATTTTCTGCCAGTATCTCACTAAAAAGGCCTTCTAATCCTTTCTCTCTCTCCATGCCTTCAGGTACTCCTAGAACCCGAATGTTGGGTTTTTTAAGAGTATCCTGTAGATTCCTGACAGTATTTTTTAGATTTCTGATTTCTTCTTCTTTTCTTTGATTTGATTGTTTCCTTTCCTGTTCTCTGTCTTCTAAGTCTGATATTCTCTCTTCTGCTTCGTCCATTCTGTTTTTAAGACTCTCTAATGTGTTTGTCATTTGATCTATTGAATTCTTCATTTCATTATGATTTCTCATCACTATCACCATTTCTTGTTCCACTAGTTGTTTCAATTCATTTTGATTCCTCCTTAATATTTCATTTTCACGAGAGAGATTTTCTATCTTGTCCATGAAGGATTTCTGTAGTTCAAGAATTTGTTTTTGAGAACTTCTTAATGTTCTTAGCAATTTTTTGAGATCTGCTTCTTGCATTTCTTCAATCTCCTCATCTTCATAATCTTGAATTGGGGTGTCTTTTTCATTTGGGGGTGTCATAGTGTCTTCCTTATTCTTGTTAGCTTGGTTTTTGCATTTGTTGTTTGGCATGTTGGAGATATTTGGTTTCTTCACTGTGGTGTTTTTTCTTGTTACACTATGGCTCTATATTAAGTGGACTGTCTGCTTTCAGTGGTGCCTTAGAGGCTTGAGATGAGTGTGGACTGAGAGCTGTGTTTGGTTCCTCAGGGCTGAGGGTGTGTCAGAGATGACACTCCCAGGTTAGGTGTGGTAAATCTCTCTCTTTTTTGATTCAAAAGGGAAGTAATTCCGCACAGCTGAATGTAATTGGAGGTAGTTAGCAGGCAAATGATATACCCACAGGAGCCAGAGATTGGAAGCTCTTTCCCAAGGACCACACAGGGAATCTCTGCTGCCCTCAGTGTGGGCTCCAATTCTCCTGCAATCTCCCACTGGGTTGCCAAGTTAGATGCTAATCTCCTGTTATTTCACCCCTCCCCCCAGAGTCAGGTTTTTCTGCTCGGCTCAGGGCCGGTGCAGACCTGAGGTCGCCCAGCTTATGACGTATGTCCAAAATGGCGCCTGCTCTGTCTTGCTCGCCTTTGAGAGGTGAGCGGAGAGAGAGAAACTTGTGTCCGTATCAGTCACTTTTTTTATTTTTTATTTTTCTCTCTCTTCTAGTTAGCCTGGTGAACTTTTCCCCACGGAGTTTCAAGCCTCGTTCCCTCTAGCCTCCTCTTTCCGCTTGCTTGCTGGTATCTCGGGCTACGGAGGTTCGGCTCACCTCGCGTTCCAGCGCTGGTGCGTTGAGTCTGCTGCTGGTGTCCCGAACTTGGGCTCCCACGCTCTCCACGCAGGTCCACTGTGAATCACTAGTTCCGGAAGAGTTTCCGCTGCTGTTTCTTCCCCTACTCTTCCTTGACCCTGCAGTATCTCCACTTATATTAAACTTTCTCTCCCCCCGGACTAAGTGTGCTTCTGCCTATTCCGCCATCTTGCCCGGAACCTGATAAACATTTTCTGACAGCATATTGAAAGAGATAAGGAAAATATTATCACCAAATATTTACATGAGCATTCTCCATAGAAAGTTATATTTCCAGCATCCACAGCTTAATGTTACTTAAAGCTAATTCATTACTGGTCCTCCCTTGAGTTGCTGTGGTGATGGTGGCATGTAAGGTGGGAGCATGTTGGTGGTGCTCTTGTTCTTTTTGCTTTGTGTGCTATCCATTCAGCAACTATCCATATCAACACAAACTTGGACAAAGAAGGGAAGGGGTAATGAAATGTGAAGTAAAGAATTGCATTACTGATTTCCCAAATGGTTGATGAGGAAGTTATTATATGACTGACATTCAGAAATACATTCCGTGTTATCAGCTTTTTGGCTTTTATAAGTTTTCAAGTGAAATAGATGAGTGAAAACTGAAAAAAATATTATATGATGTCAAAAACAATATGGTAGATGGTACAGTTTCTATCATCATCAGGTCAGATCATGACATTTACAGAAAGATTACTTCACAAAAACATACAGGAACAGGTCTCAAATTGAGAACTTGTTTTTCAGCTAATAACACCAAGTTTAACAACAGAAAGCTGATCTGTTCATTGCCTGGAACATGAGCTATAAAAACCTCAAGAAGGACTTCTTCATAGGGTACATTTAGTAATTGCCAATCTTGGCACGACTGAACAACTGGGTTACAAAATTGGATCAGGTCTGTAGGCCCACTTGTCTTGGTTGAGCAGTAAAAACACACAGCTATAATTTTTCTAAAGAAGGTTAATCATTAAAGAAGATACATAAGATAAATGTGTAATTCATTATAAGAGGAAATAAAGAAAATATGCAAAAAAGTAGAGCATACTAAGCAGTGGAGAAACTACTTAAGGATCTAAACAGCTTAAAAATAAGAAATTTCAAAAAGGAAACAGGCACAGACTCAAGTAGCACAATAGAAAAATATCAAATGCCTAGGAGAACATTTTTATTTGTAAAGGTTCACAGACCTTTTTTCCACACTGGGAATTTCTTCATTTGTGTGTTATCTCTTTTCTTAAAGCAGCTATAATACCAATTACCACCTTAATGTGGTAGACAAAGTGACCTTACTGATAACATTCCTGAAACTAGTCTAGTCCATATACCAAAAAAGAGTAAGTATGAATCTTTAGACACAGATGATGCATGACAATTGAAGAAATATAGCTGTTACAGAAAATAAACCATCTAAAACTGATAGTAGGGACCAATAAAAAGTATTTGTAATAAGCAGCCTGAAAACAGATAAAGATCCTGAGAAAATGAAGGGCTTTTCATTTCCATAATCCCCTAAATTTTTATCATTTTTGATCTGGCTGAAGAGCCCATGAAAGTATTGTAGGCATGGAAAGCTAAGACATTCTGAAAAAAAAAAGACCTAAATGAAAGATCTCTGCGTGTGAGATCCCAGTGGAAAGAACGGGGCCATCAAAGATGGAGGTACTTTTCTCTGAAGGGAGGAGAGAACTTCCACTTTGACTATGACCCTGTTGGAATAAGATCAAAGTCAAGGAACCCTAAAGGCTTCCATAGCCTTGGCAACTTATGACTAGAGCCTAGGGAGATTACTGACGCCATAAACAAGAGTGTCAAATTGTTAAGTCAGCAACAGGAGTCACTGTGTACTTTCATCTCATGTGCGATCTGTCCTTAATGTGTTGTCCAATGTGAAGTAATGCTATCACTAGTACTGAAACAGTATTTTTACACTTTGTGTTTCTGCGTGGGTGCAAACTGATGAAATCTTTACTTAGTATATACTGAATCGATCTTCTGTATATAAAGATAATTGAAAATAATAAAAAACCCTTGGTGTTAAAATGGAAATTACATAGAAAATTAATCAATTTTTAAAAAATATCGTGTAGGATCTCTGTCATTAATGTGCTGCACACTGTTATTTAATGCTATAACTAGTACTGCAGCAGTATTTTTTCACTTTTTTTGCTATGTGGGGGCAAACTGTTGAAATCTTTACTTAATATATACTAAACTGATCTTCTGTATATAAAGAGAATTGAAAATGAATCTTGATGTGAATGAAAGGGGAGATGGAGCGGGAAAGGGGAGGGTTGTGGGTGGGATTGAAGTTTGGGGAGGGAGGAAGCTATTGTAATCTATAAGCTGTACTTTGGAAATTTATATTCATTAAATAAAAGTTTAAAAAATTGTTATCATTTTAATCCAAAGAGATATTTAATCTGGCTGAAAGTTCAAGTTGAACATTTCTATTTTTTTTATTTATTTGACAGGTAGTTATAGACAGTGAGAAAGAGATAGAAAGGTCTTCCTTCCATTGGTTCACTCCCCAAATGGCCACTAAGGCCAGCGCTGCGCTGACCCAAAGCCAGGAGCCAGGTACTTTTTCCTGGTCCCATGCAGGTACAGGGCGCAAGTACTTGGGCCATCCTTCACTGCCCTCCCAGGCCAAAGCAGAGAGCTGACTAGAAGAGGAGCAACTGGGACTAGAACCGGTGCCTATATGGGATGCTGGTGTCGCAGGCGAAGGATTAACCAAGTGAGCCACAACGCTGGCCCCAAACATTTCTATTGTTTACACTATGTTCAGCTGCTTTAGTAATACAGAGCTAAGGTAATTAGTTTTTACTATATTCAGACATTTGTAGAAGTAAATAGGTAATTTGCTGCTGTTATGTTCACTGGTTTGCAGTAATGCCTAGCAAAGTTCTAATTCACTTTTAATTTTTTAAAGTTTAAATTATTTATTTGAGAGTCAGAGTTACAGACACTCACACACACAGAGAGAAAGATAGAAAGAGAAAGACACTGAGAGAGAGAGAGAGAAAGAGAGATTAATTGATTGATTTTCTATCTGCTGGTTCGCACCCCAGGTGGACGCAACAGCCAGAGCTGGGCCAGGCCAAAGCTAGGATCCGGGAGCTTCATTTGGGTCTCCCATATGGATGGCAGAGCCCCAGACACTTAGATTATCTGCTGTTGCTTTTTCCAGGAAGTTAGCAGGGAGCTGAATTGGAACTGTAGCAGCTGGGACATGAATCAGTGTTTATATGGGATGCTGGTCTTGTAAGCAGTATTACCTGCTATTCCAGAATACAGGTCCCTGCATTTGTTTATAAAGTGCTTTAAAAATATTAGACACTTTTACTTTGAAATCATATTGTAGCCAGATAAAATATTTGATATCACAAAATATTTAGGACATGGTTATATTAAAAAGTGTTTATCTGAAATTTAAATAGAATTACTCATTACTGTATAGATACTGCTTCATGATGGTAGAAGAAGACAATGTGCACAGATAATTCATATTACCAGAAAGTAAGCTGAAATGACAGTTATGAGGAAATCAATGTGAATCAGTAAATATTCAAAAAGGAGATTTTCATACATTTATGCAATAGGCAAAAAAAGGCCATAACTGTTAATTAAAACATGAAATGCAGAAAGGAATATTTGGGGATGGCTCAAGAGGAAGAGGGTTTAAAATTCCATGTCAGAGTATGGGAGGTATTTTGAGCAGGAAAAGCCACAGACAGGGAGTGAGGAATGAGTCAGAAAACTGAGGGGTTAATGAAATAGATGTGAGGTTTCAGAAAGAAAAGTAAAGAAGAACTTCAGGGTTTGGCCTGAACAACTGAAAGGCTGAGGAAGGCAGGGGATGATCTGGAGTTGAGACTTTGATGCACTGAGATTAAAATACTCATCATACATTGAAATAGAAGTGGCAAGAAGTCAGTTGAATGAACATAATTGTGTTCTGGAGACAAATATGATCTGGATATGTAAACTGGAAGATCACTAGCATGTAGATGCTATTCAAAGCTACAAGGCTGTGTGACATCATGAAGAGAGTGAGAGAAGAGAAAAAATAGAAAAGAGAGGAGAAGATAGAAGAGATAATAAATGTTATATAGTCTGGGGCAGGCTGGGGACACAGACATTCTGAAAAGAAATAGTTATGCAGCTACCAGGAAAACCAGATACCCTGGTATTCCATAGGAAGGTGGAAAGAATGAGCTGGTCAGGCAAATTCTGTGAGAAATGAAATGAAATAAGGATTTCTAACTGATTATTAAGTTTTAGAACATTGAGCTTATTAATGATATTGACCTGAGGGTGATAGAGGAAAAGCCTAAATGAAATGGAGGAAAAAAACAGCAGAATGCAAATTATTGGGCCAAATAGTAGTTACCCAAACAAATAGTGTTCTCTTTTTCCACTCTTTCAATTACTGTAGATAGACCGTCTCTTCTGGCAGGCATTTTTGGTCTCCTTTTTATGAACTATTTTAGCACCATCTCTGCCACTCTTTTTTTTTAAACTTTTATTTAATGAATGTAGATTTCCAAAGTACAGCTTATGGATTACAATGGCTTCCCCCCTCATAACTTCCCTCCACCCCCAACCCTCCCCTTTCCCGCTCCAACTCCCCTTCCATTCACATCAAGATTCATTTTCAATTCTCTTTATATACACAAGATCAGTTTAGTATATATTAAGTAAAGATTTCAACAGTTTGCCCTCACATAGCAACACAAAGTGAAAAATACTGCTGCAGTACTAGCTACAGCATTAAATCACAATGTATAGCACATTAATGACAGAGATCCTACATGATTTTTTTTAAAAAATGATTAATTTTGTACGCAATTTCCATTTTAACACCAAGGGTTTTTTATTATTTTCAATTATCTTTATATACAGAAGATCGATTCAGTATATACTAAGTAAAGATTTCATCAGTTTGCACCCACACAGAAACACAAAGTGTAAAAATACTGTTTCAGTACTAGTTATAGCATTACTTCACATAGGACAACACATTAAGGACAGATTGCACATGAGACGAAAGTACACAGTGACTCCTGTTGTTGATTTAACAATTTGACACTCTTGTTTATGGCGTCAGTAATCTCCCTAGGCACTAGTCATGAGTTGCCAAGGCTATGGAAGCCTTTAGGGTTCCTTGACTTTGATCTTATTCCAACAGGGTCATAGTCAAAATGGAAGTTCTCTCCTCCCTTCAGAGAAAAGTACCTCCATCTTTGATGGCCCCGTTTTTTCCACTGGGATCTCACTCGCTGAGATCTTTCATTTAGGTCTTTTTTTTTCCAGAGTGTCTTAGCTTTCCATGTCTACGATACTCTCATGGGCTCTTCAGCCAGATCCGAATGCCTTAAGGGCTGATTCTGAGGCCAGAGTGCTATTTAGGACATCTGCCATTCTATGAGTCTGTTGTGTATCCCACTTCCCATGTTGGATCCTTCTCTCCCTTTATGATTCTATCAGTTAGTATTAGCAGTCACTAGTCTTGTTTGTGTGATCCCTTTGACTCTTAGACCTATCAGAGTCATCAATTGTGAACTGAAATTGATCACATGGACTAGTGAGATGGCATTGGTACATGCCACCTTGATGAGATTGTATTGGAATCCCCTGGCAGATTTCTAACTCCACCATTTGGAGCAAGTCCGATTGAGCATGTCCCAAATTGTACATCTCCTCCCTCACTTATTCCCACTCTTATATTTAACAGGGATCACTTTTCAGTTACAATTTAAACACCTAAGAATAATTGTGTGTTAATTACTGAGTTCAACCACTAGTACTAGAACAAAAAAATACTAAAATGGATAAAGATTTACATTGTACATCAACAGTCAGGACAACAGCTGATCATGTCACTGTTTCTCATAGTGTACATTTCACTTCAACAGTTTTCCCCTTTCGTGCTCAGTTAGTTGTCGCCGATCAGGGAGAATATATGATATTTGTCCCTTTCAGACTGGCTTAATTCCCTCAGCATAATGTTTTCCAGATTCCTCCATCTTGTTGCAAATGACTGGGTTTCATTGTTTTTGACTACTGTATAGTATTCTATAGGGTAAAGTCCCACAATTTCTTTATCCAGTCTACTGTTGATGGGCATTTGGATTGTTTCCAGGTCTTAGCTATTGTGAATTGAGCTGCAATAAGCATTAAGGTGCAGACAGATTTTTTGATTGCCAATTTAATTTCCTTTGGGAAATTCCAAGGGGTGGGATGACTGAGTTGTATGGTAGGGTTATATTCAGGTTTCTGAGGAATCTCCAGACTGACTTCCATAGTGGCTTTACCAGTTTGCATTCCCACCAATAGGGGGTTAGACTGCCATTCTCCCCACATCCTCTCCAGCATCTATTTTTGGTAGATTTCTGAATGTGAGCCATTATAACCGGGGTGAGGTGAAACCACATTGTGGTTTTGATTTGCATTTCCCTGATTGCTAGTGATCTTGAATATTTCTTCATGTGTGTTGGCCATTTGGATTTATTCTTTTGAAAAATGTCTATTGAGTTCCTTTTCCCATCTCTTAAGTGGATTGTTTGTTTTAATGTTGTGGAGTTTCTTGATTTCTTTGTAGATTCTGGTTATCAAACCTTTATCTGTTGCATAGTTTGCAAATACTTTTTCCCATTCTGTCGGTTGCCTCTTCACTTTCCTGACTGTTTCTTTTGCAGTACAGAAACTTTTCAATTTGAAGCAATCCTAATAGTTAATTTTGGCTTTGACTTCTGGTGCTTCTGGGGTATTTTCCAAGAAGTCTTTGCCAGTACCTACATCTTGCAGGGTTTCTCCAATGCTCTCTAATATTTTGATGGAGTCAGGTCATAGATTTAAGTCTTTAATGCATGTTGAGTGAATTTTTGTGTAAGGTGAAAGGTAGGGATCTTGCTTCATAATTCTGCATGTGGAAATACAGTATTCTCAGCACCATTTATTAAAAAGACTGTCCTTGCTCCAGGGATTGGTTTTGGATCCTTAATCAAATATGAGTTGGCTGTAGATGTTTGGATTGATTTCTGGTGTTTCTATTCTGTTCCATTGGTCTATCCATCTGTTTCTGTACCAGTACCATGCTGTTTTGATAGCAACTGCCCTGTAGTATGTCCTGAAATCTGGTATTGTGATGCCTCTGGCTTTGTTTTTGTTGTACAAGATTGCTTTTGCTATTCGAGGTCTCCTGTGTCTCCATATGAATTTCAGCATCATTTTTCCATGTCTGAGAAGAATGTCTTCAGTATCTTCATTGGTATTGCATTGAATGTATAAATTGCTTTTGGGAGAATAGACATTTTGATGATATTGATTCTTTCAATCCATGAACATGGAAGATTTTTTTCATTTTTCTTATGCTCTTCTATTTCTTTCTTTAATGATTTGTGATTTTCATTGTAGAGATCTTTAATGTCCTTGGTTAAGTTTATTCCAAGGTATTTGATTGTTTTTGTAGCTATTGTGAATGGGGTTGATCTTAGAAGTTCTTCCTCAGCCGTGGCATTGCCTGTGTATACAAAGGCTGTTGATTTTTGTGCATTGATTTTATATCCTGATACTTTGCCAAACTCTTCAATGATTTCCAGTAGTCTCTTAGTAGAGTTCTTTGGGTCCCCTAAATAAAGAATCATATCATCTGCAAAGAGGGATAGTTTGAGTTCTTCCTTCCCAATTTGTATCCCTTTAATTTCTTTTTCTTGCCTAATAGCTCTGGCCAAAACTTCCAGAACTATATTGAATAGCAGTGGTGAGAGTGGGCATCCCTGTCTGGTACCAGATCTCAGTGGAAATGCTTCCAACTTTTCCCCATTCAATAGGATGCTGGCCGTGGGTTTTTCATAAATTGCTTTCATTGTATTGAGGAAAGCTCCTTCCATACCCAGATTGCTTAGAGTTTTCATCATGAAAGGATCTTGTATTTTATCAAATGCTTTCTCTGCGTCAATTGAGAGAATCATATGGTTTTTCTTCTGCAGTCTGTTAATGTGGTGTATCACGTTGATTGTTTTGCAAACGTTGAACCATCCCTGCATACCAGGGATAAATCCCACTTGGTCTGGGTGGATGATCTTTCTGATGTGTTCTTGCATTCTATTGGCCAGAATTTTATTGAGGATTTTTGCATCTATGTTCATCAGGGATATTGGTCTGTAATTCTCTTTCAATGCTGCATCGTTTTCCGGCTTAGGAATTAAGGTGATGCTGGCTTCATAGAAAGAATTTGGGAGGATTCCCTCTTTTTCGATTGCTCTGAATAGTTTGAGAAGAATTGGAGTTAGTTCTTCTTTAAATGTCTGGTAGAATTCAGCCATCAATCCATCTGGACCTGGGCTTTACTTTGTTGGGAGGGCCTTTATTACTGTTTCAATTTTTGTCTCAGTTATGGGTCTGTTTTGGTATTCTATGTCTTCCAGGTTCAATTTAGGTAGTTTGTATCTGTCCAGGAATCTATTCATTGCTGATAGCTTTCCCTGTTTGCTGGCATACAAGTCCTTGTAGTAATTTCTGATCATTCTTTTTATTTCTGTGGTGTCTGTTGTTACATTACCATTTTCATCTGATTTTATTGATTTGGGTATTTTCTCTTCTTTTTTAGTTAGTTGGACCAATGTCGTGTCAATTTTGTGTATTTTTTTTTAAAAAAACTACTATTCATTTCGCTGATATTTTGTAATGCTTTTTTTGGATTCAATCCTGTTGATTTCTTCTTTGATTTTAATTATTTCTCTTCTCCTACTAGATTTAGGTCTGGTTTGCTGCAGATTTTCTAGATCCTTGAGATGACTTGAAAGCTCATCTATTTGGTGCCTTTCCAATTTCTTGATGTAAGCACCTATTAATATAAATTTCCTCTTAACACTGCTTTTGCTGTATCCCATAAGTTTTGGTATGTTGTGCTTTTATCCTCATTTACTTCCAGAAAATTTTTGATTTATCTTTTAATTTTTTCTACGACCCATTGTTCACTCAGGAGCATTTTGTACAGTCTCCATGTGTTTGCATATGCTCTAGGGATTCCTGAGTTGCTAATTTCCAACTTCATTCCTTTATGGTCTGAGAAGCTGCATGGTATGATTCTAATTATTTTGAAATTGCTGAGACTTGCTTTATGGCCTAGTATGTGGTCAATCCTAGAGAAGGTTCCATGTACTGCTGAGAAGAATGTAAATTCTTTATGTGTAGGATGAAAAGTTCTGTAGATATCTGTTAGATCCATTTGGGCTATAGTGTCATTGAAATCTACTGTCTCCTTGTTGATGTTCTGTCCTGTTGATCTGTCTGTCTCTGAGAGTGGAGTATTGAAGTCCCCCAGAACTATTGTATTGGTGTCTAAGTCTCCCTTTAAGTCCCTTAACATGTCTTTTAAATAAACTGGTGCCCTGTAATTAGGTGCATATACATTGATAATCTTTATATCTTCCTGTTGAATGGATCCCTTAAATGTTATATAGTGCCCCTCTTTGTCTCTCCTAACAGTTTTTGTGGTAAGTTTATGTTGTCCGATATTCAGATGGCTACGCCTGCTCTTTTTTCACTTCTGTTGGCATGGTATATCTTTTTCCAGCCTTTCACTTTCAGTCTGTGTGCATCATTGTTGGAAAGATGTGTTTCTTGTAAGCAGCAAAAAGTTGGGTTTTGTTCCTTAACCCAAGCAGCCAATCGGTGTCTTTTTACTGGATAGTTCAGGCCATTAAGGTTAAATGTGACTGTCGATAAGTAGTAACTTTGCCCTGTCATTTGCCAAAGATATTTTCTAATATATGCTTTGAGTTTCCTGTGATCTTTTGCTGTGAGGTTTCCTTCCTTTACCTTCTTTCATGTTGATAACCATGTTTCTGTGTTTCTGCGTGTAACATATCTTTAAGCATCTTTTGAAGGGCAGGATGAGTGGCAACAAATTCTTTCAATTTCTGTTTGCTGTGAAAGGTCTTTATTTCACCTTCATTCACAAATGAGAGCTTTGCAGGATATAATATTCTGGGCTGGCAGTTTTTCTCTCTTAGTACCTGGGCTATATCTTGCCATTCCCTCATCGCTTGTAGGGTTTCTGGTGAGAAGTCAGCTATAAGTCTATTTGGAGATCCTCTGAGAGTAATCTGACGTTTCTCTCTTGCACATTTTAAGATCTTTTCTTTATGTTTCACTGTGGTGAGTGTGATTACGACGTATCGTGGTGAGGATCTCTTTTGGTTATGTTTATTAGGGGTTCTATGAGCTTCCTGTACTAGGATGTCTCTGTCCTTCTCCAAACCTGGGGAATTTTCTGCTAGTATCTCACTAAAACGGCCTTCTAATCCTTTCTCTCTCAATGCCTTCAGGAACTCTTAGAACCCGAATGTTGGGTTTTTAATAGTATCCTGTAGATTCCCGACAATATTTTTTAGATTTCTAATTTCCTCTTCTTTTCTTTGGTTTGACTATTTCCTTTCCTGTTCTCTGTCTTCTGAGTCTGATATTCTCTCTTCTGCTTTGCCCATTCTGTTTTTAAGGCTCTCTAATGTGTTTGTCATTTGATCTATTGAATTCTTCATTTCATTATGATTTCTCGTCACTATCACTGTTTCTTGTTCTACTAGTTGTTTCATTTCATTTTGATTCCTCCTTAATATTTCATTTTTGCGAGAAAGATTTCAAACTTGTCCATTAAGGATTTCTGTAGTTCAAGAATTTGTTTTTGAGAACTTCTTAATGTTCTTATCAATTTTTTGAGATCCGCTTCTTGCATTTCTTCGATCTCATCATCTTCATAATCTTGATTTGGGGTGTCATTTTCATTTGGGGGCATCATAGTGTCTTTCTTGTTCTTGTTACCTCGATTTCTACATTTGTTTGGCATTTCTCCGCAGTCTCTGACCAGGTTGCCAAGGTTACCGAGTTTGTTTACTCAGTGAGTTCTCTGGCCCCCCTTAGATTTTCACAGGCTCAGTTCGTTAGCTCCACCCACTTTCACTAGATCTAACCTGCTACATTTGTAA
Organism: Lepus europaeus; assembly: GCF_033115175.1. NCBI lineage: Eukaryota > Metazoa > Chordata > Mammalia > Lagomorpha > Leporidae > Lepus > Lepus europaeus. The sequence goes on along the minus strand of NW_026909093.1, from coordinate 157,021 downwards.
AATGGCGCCTGCTCTTTTTCTTGCTCGGCTTTGTAAGGTGAGTGAAGAGAGAGGCTAGTGTCCGTGCCAGTTCCCCTTATTTATTCATTTTTTTTCTCTCCTCCAGTCAGCCTGGTGCACTTTCCCCAGTGGGGCCTCAGGCCTCGTTCTGTCTTTCCCTGCCAATGTCTTGGGTTACTGAGAGGTTTTTGTCTCACCTCCCCTTCCAGTGCTGGCAGGCAGATTCTGTGGCTGGGCTTCTGCGACTGGGCTCCCATGGCTCCGCTCCAGGGGCATGCCTCCATGTGGTGGGCGACCTTGCTCTCCCCGTAGGTCCTCTGTGTCACATCCACTAGATCTGGAAGAGTTTCCTCAGCAGTTTTTTTTTCTGAGTCTTTTTCTGAGGCTACAGTAACTCCACTTTTATTAAACTATCTTTTCCCGGACTATTGGTGTGCGCCCTCATTATTCCTCCATCTTGGCTCTGCCCCCTCTGCCACTCTTTAGACCTTCTTGACTACTCTTGCAGACCTTCTTACCTGGTATCCTGGTACTGTCCAATCAGCCTTCTCCATTTCCTACCTGCCATCCTCTGTGTCCATTTCCAAACCTGATTCAGATGAGTAAACTTCCTCAGCCTGCTTTACAACAGTCCTTCCTCCTTGTCCTTGTCGTCATTGGCATATGAAGTTCTGATGACTTGAGAAAAATCCATGCCTTCTTTTCCTGGAGGTCTGTGGCAAGTCGCTATAAGCTTCCTTGCCTTTGGTTTCCTTGCAAAGTCTGTATAAATCTGAATTCTAAGATGTAGTACTCAAGACTCTGTACAGATGGAACCAATAACTCTACAAGTCCTGACCACTCCCTTTAGGCCCTCTGGCTCTATGCCAGGTTCCATGTTTTCTCTGGATATGTACCATACTGCATGGGCTGGATTCCTGTTTTACACAGATACCAGGTGTGACTACACAGTTTTTAAGTATTTCCCTGTGCCTCAAGATCTTTTACCACCAAAACAGAAGCCACATTCTGTTTTTTGTTAAGATAATTGGGATGATATAAAGCTTTTGCCTGGTTTATAGTAATTTATTGGTAAATTTAATAGTTTCTTCAATTAGCCTCTTATGTACTCCCCACCTGAAGACCTCCTTCCATCTTCAAGTATCTCTTAAATTCCAGTACATATCCCTTGTAAATTTCATAATCCTGTTATCCTCACTCCCAATTACTGGCCTTGAGATTCCTGAGTAACCTAGGAAGGGTCAGAGGAGTGCAGCTTTCTTCCTTAGTTCACAACCCACACTAACACAACTGCATGATATCTGTCTCCCAAGACAGCTGCAAGCTGTCTTTGGCATCTCTACTTTCTGTGGCTCAATATACACTTTTATCTCTCCTCTGGACCAGCCTTTTTACTGGGGATAAGTCAAACAGAGAAAAGGGGAAATTTTTCATTCTAAACGAGACTAAACCTCTTACATGAATGTCCCCAACAGAGAGGCAGGACACATTCTCACATTTATCTACCTTAGCCCAACATATGCTTGCCCATCCTTTATGATTAATCACTTATCAAAATAAATTCACTGAATTGAGAGTGATACAGCTGTTTCTAAAAGGCTCTAATCACTGGACTCAAGAAGCCAGTTGCTCTTCCAACAGATAAAACCCTCTTGACCAGCACTGTCCAGAGGAATTTGGCTTAAGAAAATTCTAGGTTTGGATAGCAAAATTGAAGGTTTGGGATAGAATGTAACTACCACCTGTATATAACCCCCTAGATTTCTGAAAGTTCACTTGGCCACCATGAAATTCCCTAAAGAGCATGGCACTGTTGAAAAAGGAAGGTCACGGGGACCACTCACAAACCAGGAACTTGGACACAAACTAAATAAGCATCTCTCGGTCCCAACATCAAACCAAAAGAATTTTCACTCATAATTTCATGAGGGAGCTCTGGAATTAGGTGATAGCTGCCTGGCTCCTTGTACTTTGCAAATAAATACCTACTTTCTTCCACCACAATGATGTCAATGATTCAACATGACAGGTGGGCCAACCCAGGCTTCATTGTTCTAAGGTAATACCGCTAGCTAGCTTAAGGAGTTCTTCTACACTATATATAAACATACACTTAAAAATCTTTAGGAACTAAGAACTTCATGGAATTCAAAGGCTCTGAAGAGGCAGTAGTTAAGTTTTCCCAGAAAATTTGAATTGAACCTATAGGATGGAGAATAATATTGCATATGGAAAGTAAAAAAAATTTGGCATAAACAAGCAAAATTTAAGTGATGTTCAAGTGTGCAGCATGTTGTTGGAATAAAATAATCCAGTGTATTGATCTGAGAGTGTATATCTGAGTTGGCATTAGGGAATAGTCAGAGAGAATGGCAGGGCTAAGTCAAAAATCTCCTTAAAACAGAGGTGGGGAACATAACAGCCAGCAGGCCATGTGAGGCCTGCAAAATCATTTGGTCTGGTCCCACCAAGGTAACCTTCGGGGGACTTGAAATTCTGTACATCTATAGCAGGGTAATTTTTAAGTTGATAATTTTGTATGGCTGTGAATGATGCTGTAAGTATACAAAAGGCCTATGGCAGTGAAAAGGTTCTGCACCTCTGCCTGAAACCATGGTAAGTTTCTAGGACAATACAAGGGGTAGTGTACAGCTATGTAACATTTAATGTGAGATGAAATGGGTTGAATTTTAGAAGTACCAGGCTACTGACATGTGTGGTAAAAAGTAGAGAGCAGAGCCTATAAATAATGGAACTGGGAGAGAGAAAAGTTAAAACATGTTTTCAATTTTCAGTGGACAGGTGGTATGTATGAAAAAGAAAAGGCTACTCCCGACATCTAGTGGGTAGAGAACAGAGATAATATTAATGATCCAATCGTGCATAAAACAAACTCCTGCAAATAGCAATGAATTATTGAGCTTAAAATGTCCTAATGATAAAACTGTGAAGCCAAGGAATATTAAGTCTAAGTTCAGATACAGCCCTTTAAGTTGCAACTCCACCTATATACTAAAGGATGGGACTGCTTTGTTTTCTGGGGCATCTGGGGATGGAAGAAACACACCTGCATGGTGGTAGGCCTGGTATATATCCTGGTCCTATCATATCTAACATATGACAGCTTCACCCTATCTGACAGACAATGCTTTTATTTGCATATAGTTGAATATATATTTGATGAGATATCTTTTAGTAGCCTTCCAAAATGTCTGCAATGTAGAGATCAAAGAATGAAATATCACCCCTACTCTCAAGGGATTTACAAATGTGGTACAACTGCCTATTCAGCATAAAGACAACTTTTTATGATGACATGATAGAAAGTTCTTATGAAACAACAAAAGAATTAAAGCAGATTGAAAAGTTTGTGGACTGAGGAAATGATATCTGGGGTATTAGAGCTCTTAAAAGGAGTGGAAGACAAACAGATAATGATCACAAGAAAGTATGCAAGACATTGCTGACAGCACATATATAGACAAAGATATCAGAGTAAAAAAATAAATTGAAATATATGTGGCCAACAAACTTGAAAGAGGCCCTGAAATTGTTATGCAGTAGATTAAACTGCCGCCTATGATAATAGCATCCCAGAAGAGCACCAAATTGATTCTCATCTGCTCCACCTTGGATGCAGTTCCCTACTAATGCACTTGGGAAAGCAGAAGATGACACAGATGTTTGGGCCTCTGCTAAACATTTAGAGACCCAGATGGAGTTCCAGGCTCCTAGCTATGACCTGTTCCAGTCCTGCCCCTTGCAACCATTTGTGAAACAGTGAAATGAAAGTGAAACAGTGGATGGAAGATAAAACTCTCCATCTCTAGCTCTGCTTTTCAAATAAGTCAGTCTTTAAAAATATAGTTTGTAGTAATCATTGAAAATGACAGATATGTAGCAGAAATAAAGACCATTAGACATAATCAGTTTGTGTCTATGAAGACTAAAAAGAATACATACATATATATATATATATATATATATAATAGAAACTAATATTCAAAATTTAATGAAGACATAAAAATAGCAATATTTTACTTTGTTAGATCTAAAGGTGCTGGTGAAAATTTATACAGGATACAGATGTTTGGTACAGGGGTTAAAGGGCATTTTGGATGTCCATATTGAATATTACAGAGTCTGGGTTGAAGTCCTGAGCTTGCTTCTGACTTCAACTACCCTGGAGTGTAGCAAGAGATGGTCAGTTATTGGGTTGTTCCCAATGGAGACTGAGCTCCAGGTTCCTGACTTCAGCTTTACCCAGACCTGGTAAATGTGAGAACTAGATGAAGAAAGCAGTAGAATTGAGTATACTCAAGTGTTTCTCTCTGCCCCTCCTTCTTCCCTCTTCTCGCCCTCTCTCTTCTTCTCAAATAAAATAAAAACATAAATTTATAAAAACTGACATAATGCTCAACAAAAACGTCTAACCCACCAGGTATAAATAAAATAATGATAATTAAAATAATTACAAATCTCCTATGGTGAGTCAAAATAAAAGCCTTCCATAAGGAGAAAATAAAAAGTTGGGCTTGCACTCTGAAGAGGTGAGAAATGAAATAATCCTTATTAAAGTTCCCAATGAGAAATGGCACTGTGACTTGATTCTCTCTAATCAAAGCTACTCTTCATACGCACATAACAAAACATGCTTTGTATAGCAGAGATCAAATGAGCATCACAATACAAATCTAGTCACTGGGCACTCAGTAGTGGGCAGCCATCTTCAGCATAGGTGCTATGTTGCTGGTTCCAGTAGTCAGGCAGCAAACCAAGGGGACCACAGAAGTGAGCCACATAGAGATTTACTCTGAAGGAGCCCTGAAAGATCCTGCAAAAAGTGCAGAAAGGCTTTGCTGCTTTCTAGTGCTCTGAGCCACTTTGCCCCCCCCCTTCTTTTGTGTCTTCTCTTTTTGTTCCAAGATTGATTCACACCACTTTGTATCCCACAGTCTGCCTTTGATAGTTCCCTCTCTACTCTTTGATGTACTCCTTGGTGCTAAACTGGATATAACACCTCTTCCTTGATTCATTCATATTCATGAACTCATACAAAAGATGTGAAAGGGCTTTGGAAAATGTGAGTTGAAAAGACTGTGACATTGGCTTCTTTCCATCTCCTTGTAGATGTTTCAAAAGTGTCATCTAGGCTCCAACCTCCCAACACTATACTATCCCTGAGAACAGAGTGTATTGGACAAATTTACAGCCTCATTTCTTCTCTTTGCTATTTGCCAGGATCACTCTTCCATCTAGATACTGGGATTATATTCCTAGTAGAAGACGCCTCCTCCCTGCATCAAGGGAGAAGGACATGCACGTATCATAATGGGTATTCAGTGATACAACAAGCTGCTGAATGGGATATGAGATAAAAGTGGGAATAGATCTGGGCATGTGCTCATATTGACTCATACTCATTTTGACTTACTTCGGAAAGATAAATAATTAGAGGCATTTTCTCCCGCAATGAAGCTCTTGGGGTTGAGCTTCCCTGTCAGCTTGTTATACTCCAGCATGTGAAAGGTAGCAGAGTTTAGATGGCAAAACACATCTAGTTCTTACCCAGATAATAGGATCACAGAAACATAAACTATTTATTTTCAGGATTTATTTATTTGGAAGAGTTACAGAGAAAGAGGGAACGAGAGATCATCCATCTGCTGGATTATTTCCCAAATGGCTGCTGTGGCCAACATTGGACCAAGCCAAAGATAGGAGCTAGGGGCTTCCTCTGTGTTTCCTACATGAGTGGCAGGGGCCCAAACATTTGTACCATCTTCCTCTGCTTTTCCTAGACCATTATTAGGGAGCTGGATCTGAAGTGTGGAGTAGCCAGGAAATTATCTGGTATCCACGTGGGATGCCAGTGTTGCAGGTGGCAGTTTTACCTGCTATGCTACAATATAGGCTCTGAATAAATACTATTTTTATGTTCTCTTCTGAAACTGAAGGATTCAATCAGAATACAAAGTGATTTTTTTTGGGTAATTGCAAAGCTGACTGTAATTTTAAATAAATGCCAGAATCAGCTATACTTTTATTGATTAAATAAAAGTTAAAAAAAAGAAAAAGGAAGACTCACTTATGTAGATACTTCCTAGATATTTCCCTAGATACCAAGATTTATTAAAAATATTGTGGTAATTGAAATACTTTAATGATGGTGCAAGCACTGACGAACAAATGGCACAGAGTCTAGACACAAATGCGTACATTTTAGCACACAAAAGCATAGCAAAACATGGGAGACAGGACTTTCTTTTCACTAAGTTGATGCTGTGGTGGTACATTTCTATTTGGAGACAACAATCAAAGCAAATTTTATGTGGAACATACCTCAGTATGTACAAATGTTAAAGGAGTAAATTTAGAATTGCTTTGTCAGTGCCTGACTACATATGAAAAAGGCGTGGTTGATACCTCAAAAACATTTACATGGAAATGGTGAAATGAGGAAGGTTTGGAAATACTGTGTTTAAAAACCCTGAAATTAATTTTCTCTCTTTCTCTTTGTTCTTTTAATGTGAATACTAAAAAACTGACATTAAAATTCCTAGAATATTAGGTAGAGAATAGGTCTACCAGTGGGTAGTTCTTTCAGCTTATGTACTAGAAGTCTTTATTCTCTTTCTCTTTTGAAGTTTTTCACTGATTATAGACTTTAGGTGAACAGGGTTTTTTTTTTTTTCTTACAAGATTGTATATCTATGACAAAATCTCTGTGAATACTGTATTTGTTATTCTGTGTATACTATCTTTTGTCTACCTGTGGACGTTCATACGAGCAATTTTCTATAAGCTGATTATGGTATGCTTTTGTATGGGTTTCTTTGTGTTCTTCATGGGGTATGTTGAAAGTTTTGGCTCCATAGCTGTAAAATTTTCAGGAAATTTGGAAATAATTCTCTCATTAATTCTTTTAATATATTCATATTCTCCACTACTCCCTTTCTTTGACTTGAGTACCATGTGTGTTAAAAGAACTTCAATGTCCAATGGGCACTGAGGTTTTTCCGTTTTGGTTGCTTTTCTGTTTCAATCTGGATAATCCAATTCACTAGTCCTTCTGAATTCAGTGCTTAACATAATTCCGAGAACTTTTTGTATTATGTGATTTTAACCTCCAGAATTCCATCTGTTTCTTTTTGGATTTTCCACTTCTCTAGTATGTTGACGCTCTCCTTTAAATCTTTGATAGGAGAACAATAACCATTTCAAAGTCCTTGACATTATTTCCATGATAGCAGTCATTTTGGTTCTGATTCTGTTGATGTTTGTTTTCTATAGCTATGAGTCCCAGTTTCCTACTTTAGTACTCTGCATTTCTACTTTTAATTGCTGTTATTCATTGTAAATGATAGTTTGTTGACTGCTGAATTTTTGTTGACCTGCTTTAAAGAATGTTGAAAATGTTGCTAGCATGCATGTTGGCTTTGTGTGTGTCAGGGTGACACTTTAGTAGCTTGTTTCTAGGTGTGGTAAAGGAAGTCTAGAGTAGCCTTCCCTCTTAAGGCTACCTTAAGTTATTACAAAGTTAAAAAGGTATGAGGTTTTCACTGGAGGCCTTCAAAGGGATTCTTCACTAGTCTGGTAAGATCTCATATTTCATTCAGTGTGTATGAGTTATAGGATTGTTTAGCTTACTGCCTCCCAGTAGGCATCATGGAACTTCACCCTCTGCACACTCCTTTAGGTTGAGGGCACAGACTCAAGCAGACTCCATAAACATTTGGGGCTCACTCTCTGGTATTCAGCTGTCTCAGATACCCTGATCTTTAGCCTATGTGTCTTGAACATAGAAATACTTCCATTTTCATTCAGTCAAAACTAAAGCACAGCCACATGAACCCATTGAACACTTGAGGTGGCCAGAATCGCTGTGGAATTGAATTTGTTGTCATATTTGAGATATTTAAATTCACCCAGCCACTTGTGGCTAATGCAAACTATTCTGGACTGCACCACTCTGGACTGTGAGGTTCTCCTTTGTATTTGCTAAATGAATGTCTGGCCTATGATAGGCAGGCAGTTATGTCCCTACATGAGCTGTGATGCTGTTTTTCTTTAGTTGATAGGAATGCCTGAAGGCTCCATATCATGAGATGATATCATAGAGGAACACACATGTGGGGTCAGGAGTTTCACTAACTATAGCACAGATGACAACTGAGGCATCATAGAAAAGCAGACCGAGGAACCTCTTGGGGTAAGGTACCTTGGAGAAAGCATTAGAGTACTCTGTTTGCATCCTAGAAACTGGATTGATACTACCCAGGCTTGCAAAATAATGAAACAGTCAACCCTTAACACCAATTTATTAATTCAGCAAACATGTTACTAAAGGTCTTAATATTGCTTAGTTCACTCAGAAAACATTTAAAAGTTCAACATTTTCTTGGTCATAATTGGCAAATAAAAGAGCTATCTGTACCTCCATGTTTCTTGCAGCTCAATTCACAATAGCTAAGACCTGGAATCAACCTAAATGTCCGTCAACAAAGACTGGATAAGGTAATTATGGGATATATATTCTATTGAATACTACACAGTGGTAAAAAATGAAATCTGATCTTTTGCAACAAAATGGATGAATCTGGAAAACATCATACGTAGTGAAATAAGCCAGTCTCAAAGGGACAAACATCATCTGTTCTCCCTGGTCTGAGAAACTAACAGAGCACCTAAAAGGAAACTTATAGAAGTGAAATTGACACTATGAGAGGCAATGACTGATCAACCCTTGTCTTGACAGTGTAAGAACAGTTTCTTTTTTTTTTTACTATTTTCTTTTTCCACTTAATTCAATTGGTTGAACTCTTTATTTAACACAGAATTATTCACAGGTGTTTAAATCCAATTGAAAATAAATCTCAGTAAAAAATAAAAGGAGAATAAGAGAGGGAGGAAATGTACAGTTTGGCACAGATTCCTACAGACTTACCCCTAAGGGTAAAACGTGCCATGGAACTCAAAATCCCATCAAGATAGGTGGTACTAATGCCATCTCACATGTTAAAATGATCAGTGTAAGTGTGTAACTCATCATATAGACAAGAATAAGTGTCAAAGAGATCACATAAATAAGACCAAATGTCTGATAATAACAACAGATAGAATTAAACAGGAGAGAATTAGCCAAGATAGGAAGCAGTCTACACAGCAGACTCATAGAATTACAAATGCCCTAAACAGCACTGTGACCTCAGAATCAGATCTTAAGGCACACATACCTGGCTGAAAACCCACGAGAGTATTTCAGGCTTGGAAAGCTAAGACACTGGCAAACAATGATCTACTTGAAGGATCTCTGTTAGTGAGATCCCAGTGGAAAGAAGAGGCCATTAAAGAAAAAGGTACTTTTCTCTGAAGGCAGAAGAGAACTTCTACTTTGCTTATGGCCCTGTCTAAATACTGATGACATTTGTGAACTCAGAAGGCCTCCATAGCCTTGGCAGCTCATGACAAGAGCCTCAGGTGATCACTGACATCACAAATAAGAGTGTCAGTTGTTAAATAAACAACTGGAGTCACTGTGCGCTTACTCCTCATGTAGGACCTCTGTTCTTAATGAATTTACTATGAGAATTAATGGTAAAATTGTCTTCATATAGTAACTTATACTTTGTGTGTCTGTGTGGGATTGTTTTTTTCCTTATCGTTTTTCAAGGGAAGAGGAAAGCAATGTGATCTCCCTTCATGGGGTTAGGTGTGCACCCTGTCTCCTACTAATCCCATAAGTCAGACTCAAGGACAATGAAGATGGCAGGGTTCTCCCTCAGACAACACCAGTGGCATATGTGTTGCTACAGTTTCTTCTCTCTTCACTCTGAGAAGATGGTGTCCCCACTAGCCACCAGCTGTGGAGTTACCAGTGGTGTTTTGTTCAAAACAAAAATATTGTCTGATATTTATGGGACACAATGAAACAACCAAATATATATGCCTTAAGAGGTCCTAAACAAATGGAAAGACATAATGGATTAGAAAAAAGTACATGAAGCATTTAGGACACCTAATAGAAATGATCAGAAAACATCTTCACCACTATATTTATAGACAAGGTTTTAAAAGTAAAACATAAAAAAAGATATTACCTTCAAATGATCTCCTATTAAACTGACAACTGATTTCTCACCATAAACCCTGCAGTCTAGGAGAGAATGGAGAAACATAATTCAAGGCTTAAAAAAGAAAAACTGTCAACCCTGAATTGTACCCTACAAAGCTCTCGTTTATGAATAATGGAGAAATAAAGGCTTATCAAAACAAAAAGAAATGGAAAGAATTTGTCATCTCACCAACAAAGATACACAGAGTAAAAATGAAAGGATGAAAAATATTAATGAAAAATTTTAAATGCGCATGGAAATCCAAAATGAACTTGAGTAGCCATTCTATTATCAGATAAAACAGACTTTAAGATAAAATATTAAGAGACAAAGAAAGGCATTATGTCATGAATAAATGATAAACTCAACAGGAAGAGATTTGATTATAGTAAAGGTATGTGCACCCAATGCTAAAGAATCCAGTTATCTAAAACAAATGGCAATGGATCTAAAGGGATATGTAGGCTCCAATGCAGTAATAATGGAGGACTTCAAGACCCCAATTTCATCAATGGATAGATCAACAAAACCAACAATGAAACAATAGAGCTAATCTACACTAAGACAAAATGGATCTAACTGATATCTTCATAGCATTTCATCCCACAAATGCAGAACATACATTCTTTCCATCAGTGCAGGGGATCCACTCTCAGCCCTGTGAGCCTGCTGCATACAAAGAGAGCAGAGGCATTCACACAGCCAGCAGTCTGTCTGTGCTCCAACTTGGTGCTAGAGCATCAAAAAGTGTGACAGAGTTGGGGAATGGGAGCACCTCACAGTCCCTGCCAGGGTGCCCAGTTCCCTGCAAGCCCTCCAGGCCAGACTCAAAATCAGTGGAGAATTCTGATTTATTCCTCTGATAAAATCCCTGTGACTCATGTTATTAAGATAACAGTTTTTCCCTATTAGTCACCTGGTGCCTTGTAGAAGGATGAGGAGAAAGAAGTGTGCTCTCTCTTCACAAGGTTGGTGAGTACCCTACTCCTGGCTAGTGCTCCAGGCCAGACTCAAAGTCAGTGTGTACCACACAGTTTTCCCTCAGGTAATATCACTATTGATGTGGGATTCTGAAGTCTCTCACCACACTCCACAAGACAGCAATTCCTCCAGGCTCCAGCTCATGGAAGTCACCAGTGGTATCCTCGGTAACTGCTTCATTTATGTAATGTCTACACTGAGCCAAGACATCTCTCCTCTTTCAGTAGAATTTCCACTAAAAACATCTCTCAACTCTACCCTGGAAATGCAGTTCCTCTACTTTTCTTCTGTTATCATCCCATGGTTCAAATCATCACATCTTTTTCTTACTCAGCCATCTGGAATTGTCTGAGACTGTTCTTTCTTGAGGGAGTTATTTTAGTTAGTCTTTCAAGCGTTAGTTTGTTGTAGGGGCATGGATTAAATCCTAGGGCCTCTAATTTTTTTCCATTGGCCACATGTCTATTTTTGTTGCAGTGCCAGACTGTTTTCATTATAACTGTCTTGTAATATGTGTTCAAATATGTTATTGTTATAGCTCCAGCTTTGTTTTCAAAGTTTAAATTGCTTAGTTATATGAAGTGCCTTGTGCTTCCATATGAGTTTTAGTTATCATTTTCTCTAGATCTGAGAAGAATGTCCTTGGTATTCTGATTGGGTCTGCATTGAATCTTTAAATAGCTTTGTGTAGTATGGACACTTTAAAGATATTAATTCTTCCAATCTATAAAAATGTAAATGCAGAAAATATCCTAGTCAAAGTACAATGGAAATCCAAACCCAAGAATATGACTATGGACAAATGGCAGAACCAGGTCATTGCTTATCAATAATAATCTTGAATGTAAATGACATAAATTTTTGAATTAAAAGGATACAGACTGATTGAATGGATTAAAAAACAACACCCATCTGTTTGCTGCCTATAAGAAACACATCTTACCAAGAAACATGCATGCACACTGAAATTGGAATCATAGTAAAACTCTCCACAGTAAAGCATAAAGAAAAGTTTCTAATATGTGCATGAGAGAAACATCAGATTACTTTCAGAGGATCTGCAGTTAGACTCACAGCTGACTTCTCATCAGAAACTCTAGGCTAGGAGACAATGGTAACATATATTTCAAGTCTTAAGAGAAAAAAAACTATCAACAGAATACTGTACCCTGAAACACTCTCATTTATTAATGAATGTGAAATAAAGACCTTCCATACAAAACAGAACTCGAAAGAATTTGTCACTACTTGTCCATACTTACAAAAGATACATAAGGATGTGCTACATAGAAAGACAGAAACATGGTCATCATCATGAAAGGTGAAGGCAGAAAATCTCTCAATAAATGTACAAAGGAAATACAAAGTGAACTATAGGAATATTTATGGAAAAATGTCAAGGCCACGTCATAACTTTAGTCATCTTGAAGGTAAATTGCCTCAACTCTCCAGTAAAAAGACACAGACTGGCTGATGGACTAAAAAACAAAATATATCTATTTGCTGCCTACAAGAAGAAATTCTATGCTAACAGAAACAAAAAAGAGCTGGTGCAGTCATCCTAATATAGACTTATACACAATATATGTTAAAAGAGACAAAGAAGAGTACTGCACAAAAGATTTGTGAGATCTCTCATTAGAATGCTCATTTCAGTATTCAATTCACCTCTTACCAACTTTCACATAAAGGTCCCATGATCTATATAGAATAAGTTTAGCTTTCAATGGAAGAAGTTCACTATTTAGGATAGTGACTGCTAATTGGATTTCCCTTTTACTTGAAGAACAGAAACTACTTACAGTTTCTTCTACAGGTAATGGAAAATACTCCTCAATTTGCAGAATAGTATAGATCTCACTCTCAAAATTTTCCCTAATAACATCACTCTTGTGTAAGCTTAGTAGAAATGTAGTATCAGAGCCTTTACCTTAGCAAGACAGTCATGAGGAGAATTTAAACAAAACAAAACTGAACTTACAGTACAGAAACTTCTCAATTTGATGTAATCCCAATTGTTAATTTTGGCTTTGACTGCCTGTGCTTCCAGGGTCTTTTCCAAGAAGTCTTTGCCTGTGCTTATATCTTGCAGAGATTCTCCAAAGTTCTCTAATAATTTGATGGTGTCAGGTTGTAGATTTAGATATTTAATCCATGTTGAGTGGATTTTTGTGTAAGGTGAAAGGTAGGGGTCTTGTTTCATGCTTCTGCATGTGGAAATCCAGTTTTCCCAGCACTATTTGTTGAATAGACTGTCTTTATTCCAGGAATTGGTTTTAGATCCTTGATCAAATATAAGTTGGCTGCAGATGTTTGGGTTGATTTTGGGTGTTTCTATTCTGTTCCATTGGTCTTTCCATCTGTAGTTTCTGTACTAGTACTATGCTGTTTTGATTATGATTGCACTATAGTATGTCATGAAATCTGGTATGGAATGCCTCCAGCTTTGTTTTTGTTGTACAAGATTACTTTAGCTATTCGAGGTCTCCTGTGCCTCCATGTGAATTTCAGCATCATTTTTCCCAGATCTGAGAAGAATGTCTTTGGTATTTTGCTTCGTATCACATTGAATCTATAAATTGCTTTTGTGAGTATGGACATTTTGAAGATATTAATTCTTCCAATCCATGAGCATGGAAGATTTCTCCATTTTTTGGTATCCTCTTACTTTTCTTTCTTTAGGGTTTTATAAGTCTCATCACAGAGATCTTTGACATCCTTGGGTAAGTTTATTCCAAGGTATTTGTTTGTTTTTGTAGCTATTGTAAAAGGGATTGATATTAGAAGTTCTTTCTCAGCCATGACATTTCCTGTGTATGGAAAGGTTGCTGATTTTTGTTTATGGATATTATATCCTGCTACTTTGCCAAACTCTTCTATGAGTTCCAATAGTCTCTTAGTAGAGTTCTTTGGATCCCCTAAATAAAGAATCATATCATCCGCAAAGAGGGATAGTTTGAGTTCTTCCTTCCCAATTTGTATCCCTTTAATTTCATTTTCTTGCCTAATGGCTCTGGCTAAATCTTGCAGTACTATATTGAATAGTAATGATGAGAGTGGGCATCCCTGTCTGGTATCAGATCTCAATGGAAATGCTTCCAACTTTTCCCCATTCAATAGGATACTGGCCGTGGGTTTTTCATAAATTGCTTTGATTGTAGTGAGGAATGTTCCTGCTATTCCAAATTTGCTTAGTTTTCCTCATGAAAGGGTGTTGTATTTTATCAAATGCTTTCTCTGCCTCTATTGAGATAATCATATGGTTTTCCTTCTGCAGTTTGTTAATGTGGTGCATCACATTGATTGTTTTGTGAACATTGAACCATCCCTGCATACCAGGGATAAATCTCACTTGGTCTGGGTGGATGATCCTTCTGATTTGTTGTTTTATTCTATTGGCGAGAATTTTATTGAGTATTTTTGTGTCTATGCTCACCAGGGAAATTGGTCTGTAATTCTCTTTCTCTGCTACATCTTCTTCAGATTTAGGAATTAAGGTGATGCTGGCTTCACAGAAATAATTTGGGAGGATTCCCTCTTTTTTAATTGTTTTGAATAGTTGGAGAAGAACAGGAGTTAATTCTTCTTTAAATGTCTGGTAGAATTCAACAGTGAATCCATCTGGACCCGGGCTTTTCTTTGTTGGGAGGGCCTCTATTACTGTTTCAATTTCTGTCTCTGTTATGGGTCTGTTTAGGTTTTCTATGTCTTCCAAGTTCAATTTTGCTAGATTGTATATGTCCAGGAATCTATTCATTTCTAATAGATTTCCCTGTTTGCTGGCATACAAGCCCTTGAAGTGATTTCTGATGACTCTTTTTATTTCTGCAGTGTCAGTTGTTACATTCCCTTTTTCATCTCTGATTTTATTGATTTGGGTCTTTTCTCTCCTTTTTTAGTTAGTTGGGCCAATGGCGTGTCAATTTTCTTTATTTTTTCAAAAAAACAGCTCTTTGTTTTGCTTATCTTTTGTAATTTTTTTGGATTCAATTCTGTTGATTTCTTCTCTGATTTTAATTATTTCTCTTCTCCTACTAGTTTTGAGTGTGGTTTGCTGCAGATTTTCTATATCATTGAGAAGCATTGATAGCTCATTTATTTGGTGCCTTTCCAATTTCTTAACATAACACCTATTGATAAAAACTTTCTTCTTAACACTGCTTTTGCTGTATCCCATAAGTTTTGATATGTTGTGTTATTCTCCTCACTTCCAAAATTTTTTGATTTCCATTTTGATTTCTCCCATGGCCCAGTGTTCATTCAGAATCATGTTGTTCAGTGTCCATGTGTTTGCATATGCTCTAGGGATTCCTGAGTTGCTAATTTCCACCTTCATTCCACTGCATTCTAAGGAGCTGCATGGTGTAGTTTCAATTCATTTGAATTTGCTGAGACTTGCTTTACGGCCTAGTATGTGGTCAATCCTAGAGTAGGTTCCATGCACTGCTGAGAAGAATGTGTATTCTACAAGTGTAGGATGAAAAGTTCTGTAGATATCTGTTAGATCCATTTGGACTATAGTGTGGATTAAATCTGCTATTTTCCTGTTGATCTTCTGTCTGGTAGATCCGCCTATTGCTGAAAGTGGAGTACTGAAGTCCCCTAATACTATCATATTGGAGTCTAAGCCTTCCTTTAAGTTCCTTAACATGTCTTTTAAGTAAACGGGTACCTTGGAATTAGGTTCATATACATTTACATCTTCCTGTTGAATGGATCCCCTAATCATTATATAGTGCCCCTCTTTGTCTCTCTTAACAGTTTTTGTGTTAAAGTTTATTTTGTCTGGTATTAATATGGCTACACCATCTCTTTTTTGGTTTCTGTTGGCATGGAATATTTTTTCCAACCTTTAACTTTCAGTTTACATGCATCTTTGTTGGAAAGATGTGTTTCTTGTAGGCAGCAAATAGATGGGTTTTGTTCCTTAATCCATTCAGCCAGTCTGTGCCTTTTGACTGGAGAGTTGAGGACATTTACATTCAATGTGACTAATTTTTTTATATATATTTTTTACTTTTATTTAATGAATATAAATTTCCAAAGTATAGCTTATGGATTACAATGGCTTTCCCCACCCCCATAACTTCCCGCCAACCCACAACTCCCCTTTCCTCCTCCCTCTCCCCTTCCATTCACATCAAAATTCATTTTAAATTCTCTATATATACAGAAGACCAGTTTAGTATATATTAAGCAAAGATTTCAACAGTTTGCCCGCACATAGCAACACAAAGTGAAAAAATACTGTTGGAGCACTAGTTATAGCATTAAATAATAGTGTACAGCACATTAAAGACAGAGATCCTACATGATTTTTTTTTAAAAAATTGATTAATTTTCTATGCAATTTCCAATTTAACACTAGGTTTGTTTTTTTTTTAATTTTCAATTATCTTTATGTACAGAAGATCAATTCTGTATATACTAAGTAAAGATTTCATCAGTTTGCACCCACACAGAAACACAAAGTGTAAAAATACTGTTTCAGTACTAGTTATAGCATCACTTCACATTAGACAATACATTAAGGAAAGATCCCACATGAGGTGCAAGTACACAGTGACTCCTGTTGTTGACTTAACAATTTGACACTCTTGTTTATGGCATCAGTAATCTCCTAGGCTCTAGTCATGAGTTGCCAAGGATATGGAAGCCTTTAGGGTTCACCGATTTTGATCTTATTCCAATATGGTCATAGTCAAAGTGGAAGTTCTCTCCTCCCTTCAGAGTAGGTACCCCGTTCTTTACACTGGGATCTCACTCGCTGAGATCTTTCATTTAGGTCTTCTTTTTTTTTATTCCAGGGTGTCTTAGCTTTCCATGCCTATAATACTCTCATGGGCTCGTCAGCCAGATCCGAATGCCTTAAGGGCTGATTCTGACACCAGAGTTCTATTTAGGACATCTGCCATTCTATGAGTCTGCTGTGTCTCCTGCTTCCCATGTTGGATCCTTCTCTCCCTTTTTGATTCTATCAGTTAGTATTGGCAGACACTAGTCTTGTTTGTGTGATCCCTTTGACTCTTAGACCTATCAGAGTCATCACTTTTTTTATTTTTTATTTCATAAATGTGAATTTACGAAGTGCAACTTTTGCATTGTTGTGCCCCCCCAACCTCCCTCCCTCACGTGGCTCTCCCCTCTCCCTCTCCGATCCCGCCCTTTTCAAGTTTAATTTTCAATTACCTGCATATACTGAAGATCAACTTAGTATATACTAGGCAAGGATTTCAACAGGCTGCACTCAAACAACTGGACAAGGTATAGGGTGCTGTTTGACTAGTAGTGTTTTTATGTTTCATAGTAAAACACATTAAGAACAGAGATCCTATGTGGGGAGCAGGTACCCAGTGACTCCCGTTGTTTATTTAACAATTGGCACTCTTATTTATGACGTCAGCAATCACCCAAGACTCTTGCTATGAGCTGTCTAGGCTATGGAATACCCTTGAGTTCACCAACTCTGAACTTGTTTAGTCAAGGCTGTATCACAGTGGAGGTTCCTTCCTAACTTCAGAGAGAGACACC
This sequence comes from Lepus europaeus, assembly GCF_033115175.1. NCBI lineage: Eukaryota > Metazoa > Chordata > Mammalia > Lagomorpha > Leporidae > Lepus > Lepus europaeus. Next base: position 139,394 of record NW_026909093.1, on the reverse strand, counting down.
TCTGTCCTTGATGGCATGTTCCTTCTACTAGGATCTTGTTCACCAGGATGTTTCATTTAGATTGTTTTTTGGCAACATGTCATGGCTTTCCATGCCTGTGAGACTCTCATGGACCTTTTAGCCAGATCTGAATTGTCTTTAACAGGGATCACTTTTCAGTTAAAATTTAAACACCTAAGAATAATTGTGTGTTAATTACAGAGTTCAACCACTAGTACTATAACAATAACAAAAACAACAAAAATACTAAAAAGGATAAAGTATTACATAGTACATCAAAAGTCAGGACAAGAGCTGATGAAGTCACTGTTTCTCATAGTGTCCATTTCACTTCAACAGGTTTCCCCTTTGGTGCTCAGTTAGTTGTCACCGATCAGGGAGAACATATGATATTTGTCTCTTTGGGACTGGCTTAATTCACTCAGCAGGAGGTTTTCCAGATTGCTCCATATTGTTGCAAATGACCGGGTTTCATTGTTTTTTATTGCTGTATAGATTCTATAGAGTACATATCCCATAATTTCTTTATCCAGTCTACTGTTGATGGGCATTTAGGTTGGTTCCAGGTCTTAGCTATTGTGAATTGAGCTGCAATAAACATTAAGGTGCAGACAGATTTTTTTGCCAATTTAATTTCCTCTGGGTAAATTCCAAGGAGTGGGAAGGCTGGGTTGTATGATAGGGTTATATTCAGGTTTCTGAGGAATCTCCAGACTGACTTCCATAGTGGCTTTAGCAGTTTGCATTCCCACCAGTGGGTTAGTGTCCCTGTTTCCCCACATCCTCTCCAGCATCTATTGTTGGTAGATTTCTGAATGTGAGCCATTCTAACTGGGGTGAGGTGAAATCTCATTGTGGTTTTGATTTGCATTTCTCTAATTGCTACTGATCTTGAACATTTTTTCATGTGTCTGTTGGCTATTTGGATTTCCTCTTTTGAAAAATGTCTGTTGAGGTCCTTGGCCCATCTCTTAAGTGGGTTGTTTGTTTTGATGTTGTGGAGTTTCTTGCTCTATTTGTAGATTCTGGTTATCAACCCTTTTTCTGTAGCAGAGTTTGCAAATATTTTTTCCCATTCTGTCGGTTGCCTCTTCACTTTTCTGACTGTTTGTTTTGAAGTACAGATACTTCTCAATTTGATGCAATCCCAAATGTTAATTTTGGTTTTGACTGCCTGTGCTTCTGGGGTATTTTCCAAGAAGTCTTTGCCTGTACCTATATCTTGCAGGGATTCTCCAATGCTCTCTAATATTTTGATAGTTTCGGTTCGTAGATTTAAGTCTTTAATCCATGTTGAGTGAATTTTTGTGTAAGGTGAAAGGTAGGGGTCTTGTTTCATGCTTCTTCATGTGGAAATCCAATTTTTCCAGAACCATTTCTTGAATAGACTATCCTCATTCCAGGGATTGGTTTTGGATCTTTAATCAAATATAAGTTGGCTGTAGATGTTTGGATTGATTTCTGGTGTTTCTATTCTGTTCCTTTGGTCTATCCATCTGTTTCTGTACCAGTACCATGCTGTTTTGATAACTACTGCCCTGTAATATGTCCTGAAATCTGGTATTGTGATGCCTGCGGCCTTGTTTTTGATGTACTAGATTGCTTTTGCTATTTGATGTCTCCTGTGTCTCCATGTGAATTTCAGCATCATTTTTTCAAGATCTGAGAAGAATGTCTTCAGTATCTTCATTGGTATTGCATTGAATGTATAAATTGCTTTTGGGAGAATAGACATTTTGATGATATTGATTCTTCCAATCCATGAGCATGGAAGATTTCTCCATTTTTTGGTATCCTCTTCTATTTCTTTCTTAAAGGTTTTATAATTTTCATCATAGAGATATTTAACATCCTTGGTTAAGCTTATTCCAAGGTATTTGATTGTTTTTGTAGCTATTGTGAATGGGGTTGATCTTAGAAGTTCTTCCTCAGCCGTGGCATTGCCTGTGTATACAAAGGCTGTTGATTTTTGTGCATTGATTTTGTATCCTGCTACTTTGCCAAAGTCTTCTATGAGTTCCAGTAGTCTCTTAGTAGAGTTTTTTGGGTCCCCTAAATAAAGAATCATATCATCTGCAAAGAGGGATAGTTTGAGTTCTTCCTTCCCAATTTGTATCCCATTAATTTCATTTTCTTGCCTGATGGCTCTGGTTAAAATTTCCGGAACTATTTGAATAGCAGTGGTGAGAATGGTCATCCCTATCTGGTACCAGATCTCAGAGGAAATGCTGTGTATGCACATGCTCTAGGGATTCCTGAGTTACTAATTTCCAATTTCATTCCTTTGTGGTCGGAGAAGCTGCATGGTATGATTCTAATTCTTTTGAAATTGCTGAGACTTGCTTTATGGCATAGTATGTGGTCAATCCTAGAGAAGGTTCCATGTACTGCTGAGAAGAATGTAAAGTCTTTAGATGTAGGATGAAAAGTTCTGTAGATATCTGTTAGATCCATTTGGGCTATAGTGTCATTTAAATCTACTGTCTCCTTGTTGATCGTCTGTCCTGTTGATCTGTCTGTCTCTGAGAGTGGAGTATTGAAGTCCCCCAGTACTATTGTATTGGGGTCTAAGTCTCCCTTTAAGTCCCTTAACAAGTCTTTTAAATAAGCTGGTGCCCTGTAATTAGGTGCATATACATTGATAATCTTTATATCTTCCTGTTGAATGGATCCCTTAATCATTATTTAGTGCCCTTCTTTGTCTCTCCTAACAGTTTTTGTGGTAAAGTTTATGTTGTCCGATATTCAGATGGCTATGCCTGCTCCTTTTTCACTTCTGTTGGCATGGTATATCTTTTTCCAGCCTTTCACTTTCAGTCTGTATGGTTCATTGTTGGAAAGATGTGTTTCTTGTAAGCAGCAAAAAGATGGGTTTTGTTCCTTAACCCAATCAGCCAATCGGTGTCTTTTACCTGGACAGTTCAAGCCATTAACATTCAATGTGACTATTGAGAAGGAGTAACTTTGCCCTGTCATTTGTCAAAGATATTTTCTAATATATGCTTTGAGTTTCCTGTGATCTTTTGCTGTGAGGTTTCCTTCCTTTACCTTCTTTCATGTTGATGACCATGTTTCTGTGTTTCTGTGTGTAACACATCTTTAAGCATCTTTTGCAGTGCTACACGAATGGTGGCAAATACTTTCAATTTCTGTTTTCTATGAAAGGTCTTCATTTCACCTTCATTCACAAATGAGAGCTTTGCAGGATATAATATTCTGGGCTGGCAGTTTTTTTTTTCTTAGACCTTGGGCTATATCTCACCTTTCCTATCTAGTCTATTAGGGTTTCTGATATTCTGCTGTGATTCTAATTGGAGATCCTCTGAGAGTAATCTGATGTTTCCTTTTGCACATTTTAGGATCTTTTCTTTGTTTTACTGTGGTGTGTTTGATTGCAATGTGTCATGGTGAGGATCTCTTTTGGTCATGTTTATTAGGGGTTCTATGTGCTTCCTGTACTTGGATGACTCTTTCCTTCTCCAAACCTGGGAAATTTTCTGCTAGTATCTCACTAAAAAGGCCTTCTAATCCTTTCTCCCTCTCCATGCCTTCACGAACTCCTAGAACCTGAATGTTGGTTTTTTAAATAGTATCCTGTAGATTCCCGACAATATTTTTTAGATTTCTAATTTCCTCTTCTTTTCTTTGGTTTCTATCTTGTGCATTTTAGGATTTTTTCTTTATGTTTCACTGTGGTGAGTTTAATTACAATGTGTCGTGGTGAGGATCTCTTTTGGTCATGTTTATTAGGGGTTCTATGAGCTTTCTGTACTAGGATGTCTCTGTCCTTCTCCAAACATGGGAAATTTTCTGCTAGTATCTCACTAAAAAGGCCTTCTAATCTTTTCTCCCTCTCCATGCCTTCAGGAACTCCTAGAACCCGAATGTTGGGTTTTTTAATAGTATCCTGTAGATTCCCGACAATATTTTTTAGATTTCTAATTTCCTCTTCTTTTCTTTGGTTTGTTTCCTTTCCTGTTCTCTGTCTTCTGAGTCCGACATTCTCTCTTCAGCTTCACCCATTCTGTTTTTAAGGCTCTCTTATGTGTTTGTCATTTGATCTATTGAGTTCTTCATTTCATTATGGTTTCTTGTCACTACCACAGTTTCATGTTCTACTAGTTGTTTCATTTCATTTTGATTCCTCCTTTATATTTCATTTTTGCGAGAGAGATTTTCTATCTTGTCCGTTATGGATTTCTGTAGCTCAAGAATTTGTTTTTGAGAACTTCTTAATGTTCTTATCAACTTTTTGTGATCTGCTTCTTGCATTTACTCTATCTCTTCATCTTCATAATCCTGAATTGGGGTGTCTTGTTCATTTGTGGGCATCATAGTGCCTTCCTTGCTCTTGTTTCCTTGGTTTCTGCATTTGTTGTTTGGCATTTTGCAGATAATTTATGGTTTTTTTGCTGTGGTGTTTTTTTCTTGTTGTACTGTGCCTCTAGATTAAGGGGGCTGTCTGCTTTGATGGATCCTTAGAGGCTGTGATGGGTGTGGCCAGAGAGCTCTGTTTGATTCTTCAGGGATAAGGGTGTGCCAAAGGTGACTCACCCAGATTGTTCTCTCTGTTGCTCACTCTCTCTTTTCTTTTTCTTTTTCTTTTTTCTTTTTTTTTTTTTTGACTCAGTTGGGAAGTAATTCCGCACAGCTGAGTGGAATTGAGGGTAGTTGAAATCTGGCCTCTGTGGGTATTCGTTTGGTCTACCCCTGGGACCACAGAAAGAATTTATGCAGCCCTCAGTTTGTTCTCAAATTTCTCCACAGTCCCAAGGTTACAGAGTTTGTATACTTGGTGAGTTCGCTCATCCCCCCTCGGATTTTCAGTCTCAGATCATTAGCTCCACCTACTTTCACCAGATTCTTACCTCCTGTTATTTCTCCCGACCAGAGTCAAGTTTTGCTGCATGCCTACTCGCGGTTGCCGCTTTACATATGTAAAATGGCGCCTGCTCTTTGTCTTGCTTGGCTTTGTAAGGTGAGTGGAGAGAGAGGCTAGTGTCCATGCCAGTTCCCCTTATTTATTCTTTTTTTTTCTCTCCTCTAGTCAGCATGGTGAACTTTCCCCAGTGGGGCCTCAGGCCTTGTTCTGCCTTTACCCACCAGTGTCTCGGGTTTCTGAGTTTTTTGTCTTACCTCCCGTTCCCGCACTGGAGAGATTCTGCAGCTCGGCTCCCGCGGCTGGGATTCCATGCAGTGGGCTCCCCATAGGTCCTCTGTGTCACCTCTACTAGATCCAGAAGCATTTCCTCCGCAGTTTTTTTCTTGAGTCTTTTCCTAAGACTACAGTAACTTCACTTTTATTAAGCTATCTTTTCCCAGACTATAGGTGCATGCCCTCACTATCTGCCGTCTTGGCTCCGCCCCAGTAGTAATTCTCAATGTGACTATTGATAAATAGTGACTTTGCCCTGCCATTTTTCCAAAGATATTTCTAATATATGCATTGAACTTCCTGTGATCTTTTACTGAGAGATTTTCTTCCTTTACCTTCTTTCATATTGATGGCCGTGTTTCTGTGTTTCTGTGTGTAACACATCTTTAAGCATCTTTTGCAGTGCTACACGAATGGTGGCAAATACTTTCAATTTCTGTTTTCTATGAAAGGTCTTCATTTCACCTTCATTCACAAATGAGAGCTTTGCAGGATATAATATTCTGGGCTGGCAGTTTTTTTTTCTTAGACCTTGGGCTATATCTCACCTTTCCTATCTAGTCTATTAGGGTTTCTGATGTTCTGCTGTGATTCTAATTGGAGATCCTCTGAGAGTAATCTGATGTTTCCTTTTGCACATTTTAGGATCTTTTCTTTGTTTTACTGTGGTGTGTTTGATTGCAATGTGTCATGGTGAGGATCTCTTTTGGTCATGTTTATTAGGGGTTCTATGTGCTTCCTGTACTTGGATGACTCTTTCCTTCTCCAAACTTGGGAAGTTTTCTTCTAGTATCTCTCTAAAAAGGCCTTCTAATCCTTTCTCCCTCTCCATGCCTTCAGCAACTCCTAGAACCTGAATATTGGGGTTTTTAATAGTATCCTATAGATTTCCAACAATTTTTTTAGATTTTTAATTTCTTCACTTTTCGTTGGTTCAACTGTATACTTTCCTGTGCTCTGTCTTCTAAGTCACATATTCTCTCTTCTGCCTCAATGATTCTGTTTTTAAGGTTCTCAATTATGTATTTTATTTGTTCTATTGAATTCTTCATTTCATTTTGATTTCTCTTCAATATCTCAATTTCATGTTCTACTAAATTCCTCATTTCATTTTGATCCCTCCTTAAGACTTCATTTTCATGAGAGAGATTTTCTGTCTTGTCCTGTATGAATTTCTATAGTTCAAGCATTGTTTTTTATAACGATTAAGTGTTCTTATCATAAATTTTTGAACTCTGTATCTTGCATGTCTTCTATCTCATCATCTTCATAATCTCATATTAGAGTGTTTTTTTTTTTCATTTGGGAGCATCATGATGTCTTCCTTGTTCTTGTTTCCTCAGCTTTTGCATTAGTTGTTTGGCATTGTGGAGATATTCTTTGGTTTCTTCTTTTTTTCACTTTGGTGACTTTTCTCATTATACTATGATTCTTGATTAAGTGGACTGTCTGCTTTTGGTGAATCTCTAGAGGCTTGTGGTGGGTGTGGCCAGAGAGCTCTGTTCAGTTCTTCAGTGTTAAGGATATGACACATCCAGGTTTGGCGTGGCAAATATTCTCTCTCTTTTTTTTTATTCAGAAGGGAAGTATTTCTGCTCAGCTGAGCTCTTCTCCTCAATTGCAGTCAGTGCCGGAGCACTACACTCAGTGGGTATAATATTCATCTGTTCTGCCCAAGGACCACACAAAGGATCTGTGCAGTCCTCAGTGTAAGCTTTCATCAGGTAGCCAAGGCTGCCAGAGTTTGTGGCATCTTCCATCAAGACTACTCACATCTCAGCCACACCGTGAGTTCTTCCACACATCTTCAGTTTTTCCTTTTTTTTTTTCACAGTCCAGGTTCATAAGCTCCACACATTCACTAGGTCTTAGTCTGCAGTTATTACTCCCCACCAGAGTCAAGTTTTTCTGTTTGGCTGAGGGTAGGTGCAGCCCCCATGCTGGCACAGCTGTTATGCATGCCACAAGCTCTATTGTCTCGCATGCTTTTGTAAAGTGTGTGGAGAAAGAATCGTGTCTGTACCATCCCTTTTATTTTTTTCTCTGCTCTAGTTAGGCTGGTGTAATTTCACCCATGGGCTTCAAGCCTCGTTCCTTCTAGGCTCTTCCTGCCACTTTTCTGCCAGTGTCTTTGGCTACTACTGTACCACCTCATCTCCCTTTCCAGTGCTGGTGCAGAGAAGACATTCAGCAGCTGGGATCCTGAGCTGTGGCACCCGTGTCCTCCACAGAGATCCACTGTGTCCCTCTAATTCTATAAGAGTTTGCTCTGCAGTTTTTTCCCTAACTCTTTCCGAGACTACACTATCTCCACTTCTATTACACTATCTTTTTCTGGAATATCAGTGAGCTCCCTCCCTATACTGCCATCTTGGAGCCCCTCCTGATATATTGTTGGACTAGATTAACTAGAATGCTTTTGTGGATTTTTGCATGTATGTTCATCAGAGATATGTGTCTATAGTTCTGTTTCTCTATTGTACCTAATTCTGGTTTGGGTATAAAATGATACAGGCTTCATAGGAGTTTGGGAGGATTCCCTCCCTTTCAGTTGTTTTGAATAGCTTGAGAAGAATCTAAAATAGTTCTTCTTTAAATGTCTGGTAGAATTCAGGACTGAAGACATCTGATCCTGGGATTTTCTTTGTTGGGAGGGTCTTTATTACTGAATCAATCTCGTTGGTTATTGCTCTGTTTGGTTTAGGTTTTCTTTTTTTCTTTTTCTTTTTTTAACTTTTATTTAATGAATATAAATTTCCAAAGTACAGCTTATGGATTACAATGGCTCCCCCCCATAACTTCCCTCCCACCCACAACCCTCCCAACTCCCTCTCCCTCTCCCTCTCCCCTTCCATTTATATCAAGATTCATTTTCAATTCTCTTTATATACAGAAGATCAGTTTAGTATATATTAGGTAAAGATTTCAACAGTTTGCCCCCATATAGCAACACAAAGTGAAAAATACTGTTGGAGTAATAGTTATAGCATTAAATCACAATGTACAGCACATTAAGGACAGAGATCCTACATGAGGAGTAAGTGCACAGTGACTCCTGTTGTTGACTTAACAATTTGACACTCTTGTTTACGGTGTCAGTAATAACCTGAGGCTCTTGTCATGAGTTGCCAAGGCTATGGAAGCCTTCTGAGTTCACCGACTCTGATCATATTTAGACAAGGTCATAGTCATAGTGGAAGTTCTCTCCTCCCTTCAGAGAAAGGTACCTCCTTCTTTGATGGCCCATTCTTTCCACTGGGATCTCACTCGCAGAGATCTTTCATTTAGGTCATTTTTTTTTTGACATAGTGTCTTGGCTTTCCATGCCTGAAATACCCTCATGGGCTTTTCTGCTGGATCCGAATGCCTTAAGGGCTGATTCTGAGGTCAGAGTGCTGTTTAGGACATCTGCCATTCTATGAGTCTGCTGTGTATCCCACTTCCCATGTTGGATCGTTCTCTCCCTTTTTTTATTCTATCCGTTAGTATTCTCAGACACTAGTCTTGTTTATGTGATCCCTTTGACTCTTAGTCCTATCATTATGATCAATTGTGAACAGAAATTGATCACTTGGACTAGTGAGATGGCATTAGTACATGCCACCTTGATGGGATTGTATTGGAATCCCCTGGTATGTTTCTAACTCCACCATTTGGGGCAAGTCAGCTTGAGCATGTCCCAAATTGTACATCTCTTCCCTCTCTTATTCCCACTCTTATATTTAACAGGGATAACTTTTCAGTTAAGTTTCAACACTTAAGAAGAACTGTGTATTAATTACAGAATTCAACCAATAGTATTAAGTAGAACAAACAAACAAAAATACTAGGAGGGATAAAGTATTAAGTTGTTCAGTATTAAGTTGTAACAGTCAGGGCAAGGGCTGATCAAGTCACCATTACTCATAGTGTCCATTTCAGTTCGACAGGTTTCCTTTTTGGTGCTCAGTTAGTTGTCACCGATCAAGGAGAACATATATTTGTTCCTTTGGGACTGGCTTATTTCACTCAGCATAATGTTTTCCTGATTCCTCCATTTTGTTGCAAATGACCAGATTTCATTGTGTTTTTTTTCTGCTGTATAGTATTCTATAGAGTACATATCCCATATTTTCTTTATCCGGTCTACTGTTGAAGGGCATTTAGGTTGATTCCAGGTCTTAGCTAGGTTTAGGTTTTCTATGTCTTCATGACTCAATTTTGGTAGAGTGTGTTAGGAATCCATCCATTTCTTCTAGATTTTTTAATTTCTTGGCATATATCCCTTTGTAGTAATTCCTGATCATTCTTTTTATTTAAATGGTGTGCAATATTAAATTTCCTTTTTCATATCAGAATTTATTGGTGTAGGTCTTCTTCCTCTTTTTTGGCTAGTTGGGCCAAAGTTGTATCAATTTTATTTATTTTTTCAAAAGTCCAACTTCATTTCAGGGATCTTTTGTAATTTTTGGTTTAAATTTGTTTATTCACTGATAATTCATTTCTTTCCTTTTGGTTTTCTTATTAAATACATTTTATTTTGTTTTACATTTTAGTTTACACATTCACAACCTGAAATTTTCTATACCTACTGCTTTTGTTCTGTCACTTATATTCTGATACATTGTTTTACCTTCACTTTTTTGTTTTCCTTCAGTTGTTTTAGAATCTTTTCCCACACAACAGGGAGAACGTGCCAATTTTTTCTTTCTGTGTCTCACGAATCTCAATGATCATGATGTCTTCCATTTCCATTCATTTTGCTGCTAATGACAGAATTTCATTCTTCAAATGGCTGAATAAAATAATTGCTACATCTTAATAATTACTGATATAATTATATAATATAATTTTTATGAAAGTTTGGCAAAAGTGTTAGCAGAAAATAGAAAAAAAAAACATCTAGGGCATATTCAACAGGAAGTCCTTCTTTATCCTAACAATGCTATTGTTTATTATTCTCATCAAACAAGGTCAATACTGGGAGAGTTTCTGTGGGAAATCATGTTTCTACAGTCCTAATTTGACTTCTTCTGTCTTCTTTTCTGTTCACAATTTTAAAAAAGTGTATAAGGCACCAGTTAATATTAAAAAACTACATTGATAAGGTTAAATTTACAGAAACCTCAATTATTTAGGGATAGGCTAAATAACTGCTATCATTGCTTATAAAATTATCTTGAACTTGACAGAGCTTATATTGAGAAATAAAGCTACATTTTCTTTTTCTTTTTAATTTTCTACAGGGACGTTTCTATTTTTAGATAGAAACCATTTATTTAAGGAATATAAACTTCATGAATTTCATATATACAAATTTAGGGACATAGTGATTCTACCCATTCAACCCTCCCTTCTGCACACACTCTGAGTCTTTTTCTTTCTCCCTCTTCTATTCCCATTCTTATTTTTATCAATGATCTTTTTAAATTAACTATATACATAAGATTAACCCTACATTTAATGTGTTCAACAAATAGTTTGAAAAAAAACCTGTTCCTCAATAGTTGAAACAAAGGCTGTTGAAAATCATCATATCTCAAAGTGTCAATTTCACTTCTTTAGGTTACTTTTAAGGTACTGTCAACACAGATCAAGGAGAATATATGGTATTTGGAAATGGCTTATTTCACTAAGTAGAATGGATTCCAATTGCATCTATTTTATTGAAAAATACATGATTTTGGGGCCAACACTGTGATTTAGTTGGTAAAACTGCAGCCTGCAGTGCAGACATCCCATATGGGTTCCTGTTCACATCCCCGCTGGTCCACTTCCGGTCCAGCTCTCTGCTATGGCCTGGGAAAGCAGTAGAAGTTGGACCAAGTCCTTGGGCCCCTGTACCTTCATGGGAGACCCAGAAGAAGCTCTTGGCTCCTGGCTTCAGATCGGTGCAGCACTGGCCATTGTGGCCAAGTGAGAAGTGAATCAGCTTGTGGAAGACCTCTCTTTCTCTCTGCCTCTCCTTCTCTCTCTGTTTAACTCTTTCAAAGGAATAAATAAAATCATTTTAAAAAAAGAAAAATAGATGATTTAATTTTTAACACTACGTAGTATTTCATGTTGTACATAATCAATATTTTTTATCCAGTCTTCAACTGATGAACATCTGAGATCTTGGTTGATTCCACTTCTTAACTACTGTGAATTGAGCTGAAATAAATATGGAGGTACAGATCATTCTTCCACATGCCGATTTCATTTTTCCAGGAGTGAAATGGCTGCGTCATATGGTAGATCTATTTTCAGATTTCTGACGTATCACCATACTATATTCCACAATGGCTATACCAGCTTGCATTCTCACAAACAATGGATTAGAAAACACATTTCCCCCCACATCCTTGCTAGTATTTGTTGTTTGTTGACTGCTGTATGAAAGCCATTCTAATTGGGTTGAGATGAAACTTCATTGTGGTTCTGATTTGCATTTCCTTGATGACTAGGGATCTTGAGCATTTTTCCATGTGTTTGATGGCCATTTGATTTTCCTCCTTTGAAACATGCTTATTCAAGTCCTTTGCCTATTTCTTAACTGGATTTTTTGTTTTGTTGTTATGTAGTCTCTTGAGTTCTTCATAGATTCTGGATATTAACCCTGTATCAGTTTTCACAGTTTTAAAATCATTTCTCCCATTCTATTGGTTTCCTCTTCATTTTGCTGGGTGTTCCATTTGCAATGCAGAAGCTCTCAGCTTTATTGTAATCCAATCTGTCAATTTTGGCTTTTATTGCCTGTGATTCTGTGATCTTTTCCAAGAAGTCTTTATCTATACCAACATCTTGAAGGGTTTCACCAATGTTTTCTAATAACTTGATTGTATCAAGTCTTACATTTGGGTCTTTGATCTATTTTGAGTGGATTTTTGTGTAAGTTTATGATGGGGTCTTGCTTCATATTAATGTGCAGATCCAGTTTTCCCAGCACTGTTTGTTGAAGAGACTGCCTTTTTTCCAGGGATTGATTTTAGTTCCTATGTCAAAGATAAGTAGATGTAGATGCATGGTTTAATTTCTGGAATTTCTGTTCTGTTGCATTTGTCCTTAGTATGTCTTAAAATCTGATAGTGTTATACCTCCAAGTTCATTTTTGCTTTATAAAAATTTTTTAGCTATTCAGGATCTCCTGCGGTTCTATATGAATTTCAACATCTTTTTCTCTAGGTCTGAGAAGATTGTCCTTGGAATTTTTATTGGTATCACATAGAATATGTAAATTGCTTTTGGTAGTAAGGATATTTTGGTGATATTGATTCTTCCAATCCATGAACATGGAAGATTTTTCCATTTTTCTATGTCATTTTCTATTTCTTTATTTACTGTTTTGTAATTTTCATTGTAGTGGTCTCTGACATACTTGGTTAAATTTATTCTAAAGCATTTAATTCTTTTTTATAGTTATTGTAAAGGGAATAAATCTGAGAAGTTCCTTCTCAGCCATGGCATTTTCTGTGTATACAAAGATTAATGATTTTTGTGTGTTAATTTTATATCCTGCCACATTATCAAACTCCTTATGAGTTCCAATAGTCTCTTAGTGGAGTCTTTGGATCTCCTATGTATAGAATCACGTCATCAGCAATATGAATAATTTGATGTCTTCCTTCACAATTTCTATCCCTTTGATTTCTTTTTCTTGTCTAATATCTCTAGCTAAAATTCCAATGATTATATTAAATAGCAATAGTGAGAATAGATATCCTTGTCTGCTTCTGGATCTAAGTGGGAATGCTTCCAACATTTCCCCATTTAATAAGACTCTGGCCATGGTTTTCTAATAAATTACCTTGAATATCTTGAGGAATGTTCCTTCTATATTCAATTTGTTTAAGATTTTCATTATGAAAGTATTTATTTTATTTCTCTTCATCTATTGAGAAAATCATATGGTTTTTGTTCTTCAGTTTGTTAGGTATGTCCACAGTGCTCTGTTCAGTGCTCCAGGGTTGGGGGAGTATCCAAGGTGACACCCAACTTGGGTGTGATAGATCTCTATTTTACTCTTTTTTTAACCATAGAGGAGGGTTTAGTCAGCTCTGTTGCCATAGTCTCACCCTTTCTTCCTCTCTTTCAAAGCGATCAATACTTGGGTGCTAGCCCTAGTGGGTGCAACATTCATTTGCGCTGCCACAAGAACCACACAAGGGATCTGTGCAGTCCTCAGTGTGAGGACACATCTCACTACAATGATCTACCCCAAGCAATAAGGGAGCTCTGAGTTGTGGAACTGCCCATAGTGACTACCCAGAGATCCAGCCACACCCTGTGCCATCCCACACAGCTACAGGGTTTCCACAACTCCAGAACACAAGGCTCCCAAAGTCATCAGGCACCAAGGATCCACTCTGCCCTGCCAGTCTGTTGTGTCCACAGAGAGGTGAAGACACTTCCAGAGCCAGCTGCCTTTGGGTACTCTACCTAGGCAGTTTGAGCCCCAGAGCCTGTGATATGTTGGGAAGCTGGGAGCACCTGACAGTTCTACATGTGTGCTCAGCCCCCTGTCAATCCTCCCAGCTGCACTCTAGAATCTCTCCTCTGTTGGTTTCTGGGCTTGTGGACACAAGCTGGCACTGCTGTTACATATTTTCAAAATGGCACCTGATCTTTGTCAGTCAGTTGTAGGGCACTATAGGTGGGGGGACAGAGAGAGAGAAATGTGTCCATTTTTCCTCCTAGGTTGGCAGATATTCTGTTTGCCACTAACAGGTCAAACTCACACTAGGCTCTCCCCACAGCTATATCGCCAGTGGCTTGGGTTACTGCAGTCTAGTCTCACTGCACTCTCCAAAGCTTGGACTGAGGCTCTCAGCTGCTGCCATCTTGTGTTGTGTCCATGCTTGTGTTGTGCATCTAGACCCTCCATGTACAGCCACAGTGTCCCTCTTCCTTCTGTGGAGTTTCCTCCACAGTTTTCCCCCTAACTGTTCCCTAAGACTATACTCTTTCCACTTTTATTTTTTAACTATCTTCCACTAGCAGAGTGTTAAGTGACCTATCCTGTCATCTTGGAATGTCCTCTATTTTTTTTTGACAGGCAGAGTGGACAGTGAGAGAGAGACAGAGAGAAAGGTCTTCCTTTTTGCCGTTGGTTCACCCTCCAATGGCCGCCGCGGTAGGCGCGTTGCAGCCGGCGCACCGTGCTGATCCGATGGCAGGAGCCAGGTGCTTCTCCTGGTCTCCCATGCGGGTGCGGGGCCCAAGGACTTGGATCATCCTCTACTGCACTCCCTGGCCACAGCAGAGAGCTGGCCTGGAAGAGGGGCAACCGGGACAGGATCGGTGCCCCGACCGGGACTAGAACCCGGTGTGCCGGCGCTGCAATGTGGAGGATTAGCCTGTTGAGCCACGGCGCCAGCTCTATTTTTATTTTTTAATTCCATTTTTCTACAAAGCTTTTGAAGTTCCCTCAAATACATATACATAAACATGCACAATTATTGTCAGTAAAAATATTTTAAATAGAGTAAATAAAACATTTATATTTCAAAGCATTCCATTCATAAGGTGAAAATACGAACTGCAGAATAGGAGATGTATGTAAATTTTATATTTGAAAAGGGATTGTCAGATAGCAGAATAGTGAGGGTGCGCACTGATAGTCCAGGAAAAGATAGTTTAATAAAAGTGGAGTTACTGTAGTCTCAGAAAAAGGCTCAGGAAAAAATTACAGAGGAAACTCTTCCAGATCTAGTGGATGTGACACAGAGGACCTACAGGGAGAGCAAGGACACCCATGGCACAGAAGCCGAGCCGCGGAGTCTGCGCACCAGCACTGGAAGGGGAGGTGAGACAAAAATCTCAGTAACCCAAGTCATTGGTGGGGAAAGGCAAAAAGAGCCTATAGGGAACGAGGCTTGAAGCCCCACTGGGGAAAGTTCACCAGGCTAACTGGAGGAGAGAAAAAAATGAATAAATAAGGGGAACCGACACGGACACTAGCCTCTCTCTCCACTCACTTTACAAAGGCAAGCAAGACAAAGAGCAGGCGTCATTTTGGACATACGTAAAGTGGCGCCGGCCATCAGCCAAGCAGAAAAACCTGACTCTGGTGGGGAGAAATAACTGGAGGTTGAAACCTAGTGAAAGTGTGGAGCTAACGAACTGAGACTGTGAAAGTCTAAGGGTGGGCAAGAGAACTCACCGAGTACACAAACACGGTAACCTTGCCAACCCAGTGAGAGACTGTGGAGACATTTGAGACCACACTGAGGGCTGCATAGATTCTTTGTGTGGTCCTTGGGGTAGAGCAGATTAATACCCACAGGGGCCAGATTTCATACATCAACTACCTTCAATTCCACTCAGCTGTGCAGAATTACTTCCCTTCTGAGACAAAAAAAGAGAGAGAGAGAGAGAGCAAGCAAGAGAGAGAACAACCTGGGTTAGTCACCTTTGGCACACCCTTAACCCTGAAGAACCAAACAGAGCTCTCCGGCAACACCCATCACAGCCTCTAAGGATCCATCAAAAGCAGACAGTCCACTTAATCTAGAGTCATAGTATAATGAGAAAAAAACACCACAGCGAAGAAACAAAAGAATATCTCCACAATCCCAAACAACAAAGGCAGAAACCAAGGAAACAAGAACAAGGAAGACACTATGATGCCCCCAAATGAGCAAGAAACCCCAACTCAAAATTATGAAGATGATTAGATAGAAGAAATGCAAGAAACGGATCTCAAAAAATTGATAAGAACATTAAGAAGTTCTCAAAAACAAATTCTTGAACTACAGAAATCCTTACTGGACAGGATAGAAAATCCCTCATGTGAAAATGAAATATTAAGGAGGAATCAAAATGAAATGAAGTGCCGGTGCTGTGGCTTAACAGGCTAATCCTCCACCTTGTGGCACTGGCACACCGAGTTCTAGTCCCTATTGGGGTGCCGGATTCTATCCTGGTTACCCCTCTTCCAGGCCAGCTCTCTGCTATGGCCCGGGAAGGCAGTGGAGAATGGCCCAAGTGCTCAGGCCCTGCACCCGCATGGGAGACCAGAAGAAGCACCTAACTCCTGGCTTCGGATCAGCGAGATGTGCCAGCTGCAGCAGCCATTGAAGGGTGAACCAACAGCAAAAAGGAAGCCCTTTCTCTCTGTCTCTCTCTCTCTAACTATCCACTTTGCCTGTCAAAAATAAAATGAAATGAAGCAACTAGTAGAACAGGAAACTGTGATAGTGACGAGAAAACATAACGAAATGAAGAACTCAGTAGATCAAATGACAAATACATTAGAGAGCCGTAAACACAGAATGACTGAAGCAGAAGAGAGAACATTGGACTTAGAAGACAGAGAACAGGAAAGTATACAGTTAAACCAAAGAAAAGAAGAGGAAATCAATCTAAAAAATATTGTCGGGTATCTACAGGATACTATTTAAAAAACCAACATTCAGGTTCTAGGAGTTCGTGAAGGCATGGAGAGGGAGAAAGGATTAGAAAGCCTTTTTAGTGAGATACTAGCAGAAAATTTCCCAGGTTTGGAGAAGGAAAGAGTCATCCAAGTACAGGAAGCACATAGAATCCCTAATAAACATAACCAAAAGAGATCCTCACCACGACACGTTGTAATCAAATTCACCACAGTGAAACATAAAGATCTTAAAATGTGCAAGAGAGAAACGTCAGATTACTCTCAGAGGATCTCCAATTAGACTCATAGCTGACTTCTCACCAGAAACCCTACAAGCTAGGAGGGAATGGCGAGATATAGCCCAGGTACTAAGAGAGAAAAACTGCCAGCCCAGAATATTATATCCTGCAAAGCTCTCATTTGTGAATGAAGGTGAAATAAAGACCTTTCACAGCAAACAGAAATTGAAAGAATTTGTTGCCACTCATCCAGCCCTGCAAAAGATGCTTAGAGATGTGCTACACACAGAAACACAGAAACATGGCCATCAATATGAAAGAAGGTAAAGGAAGAAAACCTATCAGTAAAAGATCATAGGAAGCTCAAAGCATATACTAGAAAATATCTTTGAATAAATGGCAGGGCAAAGTCACTACATATCAATAGTCACATTTAACATTAATGGACTCAACTCTCCAGTCAAAAGGCACAGACTGGCTGAATGGATTAAGGAACAAAACCCATCTATTTGCTGCCTACAAGAAACACATCTTTCAAACAAAGATGCATGCAGACTGAAAGTGAAAGATTGGAAAAAGTTATTCCATACCAACAGAAATGAAAAAAAAAGCAGGTATAGCCATATTAATATCAGACAAAATAAACTTTAACACAAAAACTGTTAAGAGAGACAAAGAGGGAAACTATATAATGATTAAGGGTTCAATTCAACAGGAAGATCTAACTATTACAAAAGTATATGCACGTAATTACAGTGCACCAGTTTATTTAAAAGGTATGTTAACAGACTTAAAATGAGACTTAGTCTTCAATATAATAGTACTGGGTGACCACAATACTCCACTCTCAGAAATGGACAGATCAACCAGACAAAAGATCAACAAGAAAATAGCAAATTTAATCGACACTATTGCCAAATGGATCTAACAGATATCTACAGAACTTTTCATCCTACACATAAAGAATTTACATTCTTCTCAGCATTACATGGAACCTTCTCTAGGATTGACCACATACTAGGCTGTAAAGCAAGTCTCAGCAAATTTAATAGAATTAGAAACATACCATGCAGCTTGTCAGAACACAGTGGAAAGAAGGTGGAAATTAGCAACTCAGGAATCCCTAGAGAGCATGCAAACACATGGACACTGAACAACATGCTCCTGAATGAACACGGGGTCATAGAAGGTATCAAAAGAGAAATCAAAAAATTTCTGGAAGTAAGTGAGGAGAACAACAACATATCAAAACTTACGGGATACAGCAAAAGTAGTATGAGAAGAAAGTTTATATCAATAGGTGCCTACATCAAGAAATTGGAAAGGCACCAAATAAATGGGCTTTCCACCCATCTCAAGGATCTAGAAAAACTGCAGCAAACCAAATCTAGTAGAAGAGAAATAATTAAATTCAGAGAAGAAATCAACAGGATTGAATCCAAAAAAAAAAAAAAAAACATTACAAAAAATCAACCAAACAAGGAGCTGGTTTTTTGAAAAAATAAACAAAATTGACTCCCCATGGGCCCAATTAACCAAAAAAAGAAAAGACCCAAATCAATAAAATCAGAGATGAAAAAGGAAATGTAACAACAGACACCACAGAAATAAAAAGAATCATCAGAAATTACTACAAGGACTTGTATGCCAGCAAACAGGGACAGCTATCAGAAATGGATAGATTCCTGGACACATGCAATCTACCTATATTGAATCATGAAAACATAGAAACACAAAATAGACCCATAACAGAGACAGAATTTGAAACATTAATAAAGCCCCCCCAACAAAAAAAAAAAACACAGGTCCAGATGGATTCACTGCTGAATTCTACCAGACATTTAAAGAAGAACTAACTCCAATTCTTCTCAAAATATTCAGAACAATCGAAAAAGAGGGAATCCTCCCAAATTTTTTCTATGAACCAGCATTACCTTAATCCCTAACCAGAGAAAATAAAGCATTGAAAGAGAATTACAGACCAATATCCCTGATGAATATAGATGCAAAAATCCTTAATAAAATTCTGGCCAATAGAATAAAACAACACATCAGAAAGATCATCCACCCAGACCAAGTGGGATTTATCCCTGGTATGCAGGAATGGTTCATTGTTCGCAAAACAATCAATGTGATACACCACATTAACAGACTGCAGAAGAAAAATCATGATTATCTCAATAGATGCAGAGAAAGCATTCAATAAAATTCAAAACTCTTTCATGATGAAAACCATAAGCAAAATGGGCATAGAAGGAATATTCCTCACTACAATCAAAGCAATTTATGAAACACCCGTGGCCAGCATCCTATTGAATGGGGAAAAGTTGGAAGCATTTCAGCTGAGATCTGGTACCAGACAGGGATGCCCACTCTCACCACTGCTATTCAACATAGTTCTGAAAGTACTAGCCAGAGCCATCAGGCAAGAAAAAGAAATTAAAGGGGTACAAATTGGGAAGGAAGAACTCAAACTATCCCTCTTTGCAGATGATATCATTTTTTATTTAGAGGATCCAAAAAACTCTACTAAGAGACTATTGGAACTCATACAAGACTTTGGCAAAGTAACAGCATATAAAATCAATGCACAAAAATCAACAGCCTTTGTATACAGAGGCAATGCCACGGCTGAGGAAGAACTTCTAAGATCAATCCCATTCCCAATAGCTACAAAAACAATCAAATAACTTGGAATAAACTTAACCAAGGATGTTAAAGATCTCTACAATGAAAATTACAAAATCTTAAAGAAAGAAATGGAAGAGGATACAAAAAAAAAAGGAAAAACCTTCCATGCTCATGGATTGGAACAATCAATATCTTCAAAATGTCTATTCTCTCAAAAGCAATTTATAGATTCAATGCAATACCAATTAAGATACTGAAGACATTCTTCTCAGATATGGAAAAAATGATGCTGAAATTCATATGGAGACACAGGAGACGTCGAATAGCTAAAGCAATCTTGTACAACAAAAACAATGCTGGAGGCATTCAATACCAGATTTCAGGACATACTAGAGGGCAGTTCTAATCAAAACAGCATGGTATTGGTACAGAAACAGATGCATAGACCAATGGAACAGAATAGAAACACCCAAAATCAACCCAAACATCTGCAGCCAACTTATATTTGATCAAGGATCTAAAACCAATTCCTGGAATAAAGACAGTCTATTCAACAAATAGTGCTGGGAAAACTGGATTTCCACGTGCAGAAGCATGAATCAAGACCCCTTCCTTACACCTTACACAAAAATCCACTCAACATGGATTAAAGGCCTAAATTTATGACCTAACATCATCAAATTATTTGAGAACATTGGAGAAACCCTGCAAGATATTGGCTCCAACAAAGACTTATTGGAAAAGACCCTGGAAGCACAGGCAGTCAAAGCCAAAATTAACTATTGTGATTGCATCAAATTGAGAAGTTTCTGTACTGCAAAACAAACAGTAAGGAAAGTGAAGAGGCAACCGACAGAATGGGAAAAAAATATTTGCAAACTATGCCACAAATAAAGGATTAATAACCAGAATCTACAAAGAAAGCAAGAAACTCCACAACAAAACAAACAACCCACTTAAGAGATGGGCCAAGGACCTCAATAGACATTTTTCAAAAGAGGGAATCCAAATGGCCAACAGATAAATGAAAAAATGTTCAAGATCACTAGTAATCAGGCAAATGCAAATCAAAACCACAATGAGGTTTAACCTCACTCCGGTGAGAATGGCTAACATTCAGAAATCTACCAACAACAGATGTTTGCGAGGATGTGGGGAAAAAGGAACACTAATCCACTGTTGGTGGGAATGCAAACTGGTAAAGCCACTATGGAAGTCAGTCTGGAGATTCTTCAGAAACCTAAACATAACCCCACCATACAACCCAGCCATCCCACCTCTTAGAATTTACCCAAAGGAAACTAAATTGGCAAACAAAAAGTGGACTTCACTTAAATGTTTATTGCAGCTCAATTCACAATAGCTAAGACCTGGAATCAACCTAAATGCCCTTCAACAGTAGACCGGATAAAGAAAATATGGGATATGTACTCTATAGAATACTATACAGAAGTAAAAAAAAATAATGAAATCTGGTCATTTGCAACAAAATGGAGGAATCTGGAAAACATTATGTTGAGTGAAATAAGCCAGTTCCAAAGGGACAAATATCATACGTTCTCCGTGATGGTTGACAACTAACTGAGCACCAAAAAGGAAACCTGTCGAACTGAAATGGACACTATGAGAAATGGTGACTTGATCAGCCCTTGCCCTGACTGTTACAACTTAATACTGAACAACTTAATACTTTATCCCTCCTAGTATTTTTGTTTGTTTTTTCTACTTAATACTATTGGTTGAATTCTGTAATTAATACACAGTTCTTCTTAAGTGTTGAAACTTAACTGAAAAGTTATCCCTGTTAAATATAAGAGTGGGAATAAGAGAGGGAAGAGATGTACAATTTGGGACATGCTCAATTGGACTTGACCCAAATGGTTGAGTTAGAAACGTGCCAGGGGATTCCAATACAATCCCATCAAGGTGGCATGTACTAATGCCCTCTCACTAGTCCAAGTGATCAATTTCTGTTCACAATTGATAGGACTAAGAGTCAAAGGGATCACATAAACAAGACTAGTGTCTGAGAATACTAACGGATAGAATAAAAAAGGGAGAGAACGATCCAACATGGGAAGTGGGATACACATCAGACTCATAGAATGGCAGATGTCCTAAACAGCACTCTGACCTCAGAATCAGCCCTTAAGGCATTCAGATCCAGCAGAAAAGCCCATGAGGGTATTTCAGGCATGGAAAGCCAAGACACTATGTCAAAAAAAAATGACCTAAATGAAAAATCTCCGCGAGTGAGATCCCAGTGGAAAGAACAGGTCATCAAAGAAGGAGGTACATTTCTCTGAAGGGAGGAGAGAACTTCCACTTTGACTATGACCTTGTCTAAATATGATCAGAGTCGGTGAACTCAAAAGGCTTCCATAGCCTTGGCAACTCATGACAAGAGCCTAGGGTGATTATTGATGCCATAAACAAGAGTGTCAATTTGTTAAGTCAACAACAGGAGTCACAGTGCACTTACTCCTCATGTAGGATCTCTGTCCTTAATGTGCTGTACATTGTGATTTAATGCTATAGCTAGTACTCCAACAGTACTTTTCACTTTGTGTTTCTATGTGGGTGCAAACTGTTGAAATCTTTACTTAATATATACTAAACTGATCTTCTGTATATAAAGAGAATTGAAAATGAATCTTGATGTGAATGGAAGGGGAGAGGGAGCGAGAAAGGGGAGGGTTGCAGTTGGGAGGGAAGTTATGGAGGGGGTAAGCCATTGTAATCCATAAGCTGTACTTTGGAAATTTATATTCATTAAATAAATATTAAAAAAAATAGGATTGTCTTTAAGATTTATAATCAACACTTACCACTCAGTAATAAATGAACAAAAAACACACTCTAAAACTGAACAAAGGATCTGAGTTGTATGCTTCCAAAGAATAGTTAATGAGATCATAAAAATATTTCTACATTATTTGTTATTATGAAAATGTAAACCAGAGCCACAAGGAGATCCTTTCCACATTTAATTCATTGGTTATAATCAAAAGGACATGTAAGGACAATTGTTGACAAGACTGAGAAGTAGAACTTTCAAACATTGCCAGTTGGATGTAAAATGGTATGGATACTTTGACATGTTTTTATTTATTTAGTGATTTTATTTGCACATAAGTCACATAAGCATCTTTTTGTCCAGTTACACGTAGAATTACCATCAAATCCCAACTAACTTCAGATAAGCTCTGGTCTGGAGAACACATTCGAATTCCTAAGGCTATATCCACACCCATGCTTTCTCAGAGCAGATTTGGCTCTTTACAAGTTCAGCTCCATCATGTTTTTTTCAGTTCACTATTTTACTTTTTCATATAGAGCAGAAACATAGCTTCCTATCAGCAACAGAATAGAAGTAATAATCCTCATGAAAGATCAATAGCACTTTTTATGAGGGTCCAAATGTTATAATTAATGAAAACTGATAGGAAGAAAGGAGCAAGAGAGGAATGGAGAAAGTAGGGGAAGGAAAGGGTGAGAGAGAATGAGAAATTTCTGTACATACCAGCAAAAGAGATTCAATGATGTAGCAAATTTGGCATTTAAATTTTGAGTAACACCCATGTGATTTTCAAATACATTTAGTAGTGTAAAAATACAGTCACAAACTCTTAGTTTCGTGCATTTGCTTAAAGAACTTTGAGTCGAGAAATGTACATCATGTCATTTTTTTATCCTGTGGCTGCTCATTGACTGTATGACCTACTCTTTGTTCACCATAATTAATAATGTGAAAAAATTCAAAAAACATCTCCATATTATCAATTAATATAATTATGTTTTGTGTACTTTCCCTGAGACAAAAAAAAACAAATGACTATCAAATACATCTATTTTCATAAATCCATAGTTAACAGTAAAATATTCCTTTCATTTAATTTGTTATTCTATAATTTCCTAAATGTAGAGTAGATTTGTCAAGAAGGAGATTGGAAATATTATGGGTATGCATCTACCTACTGATTATCACATCGCAAGGGAGAAGTCAGAAGTGTATTAGCACCAATAACAGTACAACCAAAACTCTTCATCTACTTGGGAACCAAATAAAAAGTTTACTTCTCTCTCTAGCTATTAATGATGTGAAACTACCAATAGTAACTACAAATAATAATTGGTTAGGGCAATATAAATTTAGTAATTTTGAATTTGAGCATAAGACAGGCTTGAAATAATCCTCTTTTTTCAATTACCAAATTAAACTATTTTCTTTTTTTAAAATACAAGTTTATTACATAAGAAACTATGGGACTTGGTCACTCCCTTGACTTACATCCTCTGGTCTGCTTTAACACAAACAAGGAGGAAAAGAAAGCTAGGCATCAGAAGCAATGGGTGGCAGGCCTATTAATGGCTGTTCTGTACAGTGATCTGCCCTCAAGGAGACCCAACAGGCCAGTCCACTGCAGTGGCTTTCAGTGTGGTAAGCCTGGGCTTCAGCAGAAGTCAGCTTGTGAAGAGCCCTGGCAGCTCTGCCAAGAGTTGGATCACTGGAAATGGACCTGCCCTGGAGTCGAAGGATGCCCAGGTCAGAGCCACAGATCTTATTGGCTCTAAGCTGAAAAGCCCTTCACTCAGCCCAACTTCCAAAGTGACCACTGCAGCTGAGGGGATGGTCAAGTAGGGTCAGCAACATTGCAGGCAGAACTGTCAATTTCTTGTTAGAGATGCCACCTGCCTTTACCTGGCCAGCTCTCCTCCCAGGCCAGCCAAGTAATGAAAGTCAACAGAGTGCCTTCCCCTAGGAGGTTCACACCTCCCTTAGGATATACCCCATGGGAAGAGATAGATAGGTCTGGGCCTCTGAATTTACAAGGCCTAAAGCCCACCAGATTATTATCAAGCCCCTTCTATCAGGTTCTATTTGCCTCTCAATCAGAAAACTTAATTGTAGCTTAGACAGCACCTTTCTTAGCTCCTCTAATAATGACTCTGTCCTTTGTTCTAGGCCCTGTCTAGTGCACTTGGGCCTCATTCCTTTGTAATCATAACCTCTACTCTACCACCAATGGCTCTACTCCCAACCTGTGTGTACTGATGGTCCTCTTCCCCACCTAATGCTGTATAATTGTTCAAACCTGGTAAATGCCACTCTTAGGATCATTGGTTACTATCCTCACTCTGTCTTTTATGACCTTGTCTAAATATGATCAGAGTCGGCAAACTTGGAAGGCTTCCATAGCCTTGGCAACTCATGACGACAGCCTAGGGTGGTTACTGGCGCCATAAACGAGAGTGTCAATTTGTTGGGTCAACAACAGGAGCCACTGTACACTTGCTCCTCATGTGGGATCTCTGTCCTTAATGTGCTGTACATTTTGATTTAATGCTATAACTAGTACTCAAACAGTATGTTTCACTTTGTGTTTCTATGTGGGTGCAAACTGTTGAAATCTTTATACTAAATTGATCTTCTGTATATAAAGAGAATTGAAAATGAATCTTGATGCAAATGGAAGGGGAGAGGGAGCGGGAGAGGGGAGGGTTGTGGGTGGGAGGGAAGTTATGGGAGGGGGAAGCCATTGTAATCCATAAGCTGTACACTGGAAATTTATATTCATTAAATAAAAGTTTAAAAAAATTAAATAAGATCTTAAAAAAAGCAAAAAAAAAGAGTATGTCACTCAGAATCAGCCCTTAAGGCATTCATATCTGGCTGAAAAACCCATGAGAGCCTTTCAGCTATGGGAAGCTAAGACATCGCGGCTTAAAAATATCCTACATGGAGAATCTCTGTGGAGAGACCCCAGTGGAAAGAAGGGGCAGTCAAAGAAAAGTATTTCAGGCATAGAAAGCCAAGACACTGGGGCAAAAAATGACCTAAATGAAAGATCTCTCTGAGATCCCAGCAGAAAGAACAGGCCATCAAAGAATGAGATACCTTTCTCTGAAGGGAGAAGAGAGCTTCCACTTTGCTTATTACCCTGTCTAAATACTGACAGAGTTTGTGGTCAAAAAAGTCTTCCATAGCCTTGGCAACTCATGGCAAGAGCCTCAGGTGATCACTGTTGTCATAAATAGGAGTGTTAATTGTCAAATTAACAAGAGAAGTCACTGTGCACTTACACCTCTGTCCTTAATGAGTTGTACTATGAGAATTAACTGCAAAACTTGTTCTCGAATGGTACTTTATATGTTGCGTGTGTGTGGGGGGGTGCAAACTGTTGAAATATTTACTTAGTAGAGAGTTGGTCTTCTGTATATAAAGTTAATTAAAAATGAATCTTAATGAAGAATGGGATGGGAGAGGGAGTAGGAGGTGGAACAGGAGTGGGGGTGGGAGGGAATGAATTTGCATTCATTAAATAAAAGCTTTAAAAAAAGAATAGGTCACAGTGAAGCTGTTTACTCTGGGAGGCAGCAGTGATGGCTCAGTTGCATCGCTGCTGTTCATGATCTGCATTGAGTTCCCAACTCCTGGCTTTCACCTAAGCCCAGCTCTGACTGTTGTAGGCATTTGGAAAGGAAACCAGCAGATGGGAAATGGAAATATCCATTAATTTATTTAAATAATAAGTTCTCTATCCATGAAACCTCAATGTTAGAATTTTGTATGTTTCAATAATTTGTCACACTTTGTTTCATTCACACACCAGTGACTTGCATAACACTATAGATAGACTCAAATGCAGGCAGGTGTTTGATGCAACAGTTATGATGCTACTAGGGACACATGCACCCCATATCAGGTGAGTCCTAGCTCTGTTGCTGAATCCAGCATCTTGCTTATACACACCCTGGGAGGCTGCAAGCGATGACAGTTCAAGTGCTTGCTACCATGTGGGAAACTTGCTCACTTCAGCCTGGCCCAGCTCCTGAGGCATTTGGGAAATTAATCTGAAAATGGAAGATTCTCTCTCTCTCTCTCTCTCTCTCATTCTCTCCCTTTTAAATAAATAAATAAATAAAAAATTTAAAAGCTCCCTGGCATTAAAAATATATATACACTATTCCTACCTTTCCTCATTTACCTTTCCCCTACATAAAGTTGGCCCCACCTGCCTAACAGATTAAATTGTAAGAAGATATTTTAATTGTACTAATATAATGAAAAATACAATTTTAAATATATAAATTTCCATGAACATTTTTAAAAGATTTATTTATTTACTTTTTTGAAAGAATTATAGAGAGCGAGAGGGAGAGACAGAAAGAGGTCTTCCATTGCTAGTTCACTCCCAAAAGGCTACAATGGCTGAGGTTGAGCCAAGTTGAATCCAGGAGCCCAGAACTTCTTCTGGGTCTTCCATGTGAGAGGCCCACATGTAGGGGTGCAAGCACCTGGGCCATCTCCCACTGATTTCCCACGTGCATTAGCAGGGAGCTGGACCAGAAGTGGAGCAGGGCTCGAACTCACACCCATATGGGACACTGTCACTTCAGATGACTTAACCTGCTGTGCCTCAGTGATGGATCCTCCTTGAAATTTTTAGAACTCCCTCCTATATGCATGTCTGTGTCAATTAATGCTGATCAAGTATCTACTATGTGTAAGTCAGGCAACTAAATGATCTGGAATTGCATGGACCGAATTCTGAGCTATCTTTAGTATGGAATGCTGCCCAGTTATAGAACTCTTTTCCTGCTTATGTAAACTTTATTAAATTGAATTGATCACAGGATCTCAGTTTTTTGTGTTTTTTTTTCTTGTTGTTGTTGGCATGTGTCCGTGTGTGTGTATGTGTGTGTGTCCTAGAGTTTATTTGGCCTTCTATGCACCCAGAGTGAGAGTAGAAGTTTGTTCTAGAAAAGCTTCCTGATGCACGGAGTTGGCTTTCTGAAGAGCCCCCATCTTCCCCCAAGGAACCAGGAGGTGAGGAGGTCAGTGAAGTGTACCATGTGGAATTTTTCTACATCTAAAAATCTGTGATGGAACTCATAAAAATCAAGATTTGATAAAAAGCCAAAACAAAACTACATGTGCTAAGAAAAACAAAGACAAAAAGCCTCAACTAGGATTATTCTAAAGTAGCAATACTAAATTTACTAAAATTCCTCTATCAGATTTTATACTTTAATTTGCTGAACGTTCCACTGGATAGTGAATAAGGGGGTGAATTTATGGCAACTGCATCTCAAAGAATTTTATTTCACTAGTGCCTTGTTTGAGATTGGAAAGAATATTTTGAAATCTGTCTTTTCTCTTTTGATGCAAATTATAGAAAGGGGATAGCAACTGGACACTACATTTGCATTTCAGTGTCTGAAGTTGTTTTACACAGAGCAATTTTGAATGACACTATGCATTTGCAGTGAGAATGTGAAAGGTCTTTGATTAAAAATAAATACTAAAATACATACATACATACATACGATCTGTAGATACTGTGAAAGGCTACAGAATAGGTAGTATAAATGCCTGGATATGAATGCCTTCTTCCTACCCTGCCACGTTCAGCAAGACATTGAGTCATTCATATCTGAGCATCAAAATCACTTCATAATGTGGTATAATGACATGACCCACATCATAAGGTTGGTCAGAGGGAAAATGTCAATCATCTTCAAGAAAAAAAATCTTCATTATTATTTTTGTACTCCTTTGCAGCTTATGTATCTTGATTTGTATTTTAAGGATTAATACTTTGCCTTTATAATATAAAACATGTTTTTAAACCAAACCCTATAACTATGAAATTTCTTTGCAACTTTTACCCAAATTTCCAATGTCATCTTTGCATGCATGAGCTCACCTGTGCCTGTTCTGAAACTCTGTTATGGAATTGCTTCCACCTGAGATACTTCCCTTCAGTTTGCCCAGCTCTGATGCTGATCTACTGAGGAGTGAGGAAGAGGTCAGACTGCCTGCAGGAGAATCCTGGCTCCATCACTTCATAGTTGAGGGACTTGGGCAAGTGCTTTCTGCTATTCCTTCAGTTTCCTCAGCTGTTATGTGGAACTGACTCAGTCAACTACTGGGGAAAAGGGATAACAAGCCTGACTGATATGAGGAGAGAAAGGAGAAATTACCAAAAATAGCCTGGGAAATTTTTAAAAAAGGGGGTTACCAATTTATTATTTATATATTTATTTGAGAGGAAAGGGAGAAAGAAAAAGTACTTCAATCCACTGGATTCCCTGAATGCTTACATCAGCCTGACTGGATTAAAGCTGTAGCCTAGAGTTGGGAATGCAGTCCAGGTTTCCCCAGATAGCAGAAATTCAATTATTTGAGCCATCACCACAGCCTCCCAGGCTCTATATTGATGGGAAGGTGGATTTGGAAGCCAGAGCTGGGCCTTTAACTTGGGCACTCTGATGTGGGATGCAAGTGCTCCAACCAGTGTCTCAACAGGTAGGTCAAATACCACTCCAGAGACACATTTTTAAGAGGTATAAATTAGTTTATATGATATATAATATATTATAATATAATATATAATAATATATAATTAACTAGTTTAACATAATTAATTAATTTAAATAATTTAAAAAGAAAAAAATGGATGCCCTTAAAGAAGACATGCTTTACATGGCAGACTCTGGAACCCTTGTTTGCTTGAGTCACTGGAAAGTTTCATAGGCACAGAGCAGCTCAGTGTTCACAAAGCTGCCCTTAGGCAGAAATCTGCAGGCATTGTTGCATGTGAGCCAAAGTTGGCTGGCTCGGAATGTGCCCTTGTCACTGTGAAGCTTAATGCCATTCCAATTCAATCCCATCAAGGTGGCATGTAGCAATGCCATCTCACTAGTCAAAGTGACCAGTTTCAGTTCATAATTGATCATAATGATAGGATTAAGAGTCAAAGGGATCACATAAACAAGACTAGTGTCTGCATATACTAACTGATAGAATCAAAAACAATCCAACATGGGTTGTTTTTCCGTTGTTGTTCAAACAATCCATGTTGGAACAACCCAACATGGAAAGTGGGATACACAGCAGACTCGTAGAATGGCAGATGTCCTAAACAGCACTCTAGGCTCAGCAGCAGCCCTGATGGCATTTGGATCTGGCTAAAAAGCCCATGAGAGTATTTCAGGCATGGAAAGCCAAGACACTGGGGCGAAAAAAAATGACCTAAATGAAAGATCTCTGTGAGTGAGATCCCAGCAGAAAGAATGGGCCATCAAAGAAGGAAGTATCTTTCTCTGAAGGGAGGAGAGAACTTCCACTTTGACTATGGCCTTGTCTAAATAAGATCGGAGTTGGCGAACTCAAGCGGCTTCCATAGCCTTGGCAGCCATGACAAGAGCCTCGGGTGATTACTGGCGCCATAAACAAGAGTGTCAATTGTTAAATCAACAACAGGAGTCACTGTGCACTTACTCCCCATGTAGGATCTCTGTCCTTAATGTGTTGTACTATGTGAATTAACGGTATAACTAGTACTCAAACAGTGCTTTATACTTTGTGTTTCTGTGTGAGTGCAAACTGTTGAAATCTTTACTTAATATATACTAAATTGATCTCCTTTATATGAAGATAATTGAAAATGAATCTTGATGTGAATGAGATGGGCGGGTTGCAGGTAGGAGGGAAGTTATGGGGGGAAAATTCACTATAATCCAAAAGCTGTATTTGGAAATTTTTATTTATTAAATAAAATTTAAAAAAAAAAGAAACCCACACTGTGGAGCCATCTCAAAGTTCAGATGCAGGTGAAACGGTATACACTATTTGGTATTTCACAAGGTGGAACATCTGTTAAAATTAATCACACTCATTGATATGTAGCTTTAATCTTCTTGCAAGCTTGCCACAGTATGGTGGAACACTAACAAAAAATAAAAGCATCCACTGCAAGGAGTGACATCAGCAGCGGAACAGAACTTTCCAGATTTTGTCTGCTCACAAAACATCTTTTTAAATAAATATCCACATATTAAAAATACTTTCACAAGAGCTGTGGAACCCAGATGAGAGATATAGTGCCTGGGTTTAACACAGAAATAATAACAGATGCATTGAGGAGTTCGGAGGGACATTTCCACCTTACCCAGGCCTCCTCTTTCCCAAGCCTCAGAGCAGAAGTGAAAGGAAGACCCTATGCTTGGAGGAAGGAAAGAAAAATGAGCAGCCATCTTTGCTGAGGCCCCAGCCCAAGGCTCGCCCCCCAGTGAAACCTAGCATCAAGGCAGCTCACAGGGACCCCCAGATTCAGGCCAGAACCTATGGATTCAGGTTCCAGGCCTACCCAGAGTCAGGGAAACACCAGGGCATCAGGATCAAGACCTACTCCTGCAGGTCCAGGATACAGTGGGCCTGAGGCCTAGGCCTACTCCCATAGATGCTGACCCCAGGGCCATGTCAGTTTCATGACAGACCCTGCAGGCAAAGGCCAAGCCCCAGACTCCGGATCCATCCTGAAAAACCCAATTCAGACTCATTGTCTGAAAACTGCAAACTGAAAACTACAGGCAGAGCAACACTTTGCATTGTTTTTTCAATTTTCACAGGGCAACTTGGTGAGGAGCATAGGGTGTTCTCAGATGCATTGGGTGCATTATAAGAAAGCAACCTCAAGTCAGGCAACTCTGATGTTATCTAGGGGAGAGAGAGAAAGAATGAGAAAATCTTTCATGAGAGTACTTCAAAAATTTTGGAAAAATTAAATTAAAAAGTAAATTTATTTTGGTGCAAAATATAGAAATCAGTGCTTATGAGGAGTCTTCAAAAAGTTCATGAATATTAGAAAAACCTTGCATGGATTTCAAAATATTTTACACCAAAATAAACTTATATTTTAGTTCCATTTTTCACAAATTTTTATTTATTTTTATTTATCACAAAGATTTATTTATTTATTTGAAAGTCAGAGTTACACAGAGAGAAGGAGAGGCAGAGAGAGAGAGAGAGAGAGGAGAGAGAGGTCTTCCATCCACTGGTTCATTTCCCAATTGGCCACAACAGCCAGAGATGCACCAATCTACTGCTCTCCTAGGCCATAGCAGAGAGCTGGATTGGAAGTGGAGCAGCCAGGTCTTGAACTGGCACCCACATGGGATGCCAGCACTGCAAGTGGCAGCTTCACCCGCTACACCACGGTGCTGACCCCTACAAATTTTTGAAGTACTCATAATTTAAGTAATTCTTTCCTGGGTAATAAAATAATAATAGTACTTTGGATATTTCCAGGCATGGACAAGTCTCCAATTTTACTTCCTTGTAATGTCTCCTTATATAAACATTGCTAAACTTTCTGTAGATACTTTGCCTTAGGAGCTGGACTTTCAGAAATATGTTATATTCATAGAGAAAGATCTCAAAGGGGAGGAAAAATATATGGGAACAGGGGATTCTCATCTAGTTTTTTAACAACAAAGTTACTATCTGAAAAACACATATTAGCTTGGTTAAATTCAATCAATGGTAATATTATATGCTTGTAGGATGACCTACAAATTAATTTATGCCAAATTTTATAGTCATTCCTGAAGACAGGAAATGTTATTAGAACATTCTTTTATTGCAAATAATAATTTGAGATGCTTTAAAAGGCAAAAGCTTTAAGGCATTATTTCTAACTATGATGTTAGCTGCAAGTTCTTAGGTAATCAGATGACTTGAAAAGAAGTGCTTGTGAAAATCGAATGCTGTTCTACCTCATTTGTGCTGTTAGAAGCTCATTTCTCCTCTGGATA
Source organism: Lepus europaeus (assembly GCF_033115175.1). Taxonomy (NCBI): domain Eukaryota; kingdom Metazoa; phylum Chordata; class Mammalia; order Lagomorpha; family Leporidae; genus Lepus; species Lepus europaeus. Next base: position 107,434 of record NW_026909093.1, on the reverse strand, counting down.
CCTGAAGGGTTCTCAGACATGTCATGGGCAGTAAGTCATCAATGCACCTTCGTTGATAGAGTTTATTTAATGTCCAAGAATCATGCCTGCCTTCATCCTGGAGGAATTCATATAAAGTCCAGTATTATCCAACCAGATGCACAGTAAAAATGATTGATGTAGAAATATATTTTCATGATACAACAACTGTTGGGCAAAAAATTCATTTATAATTGATAATGAGCAGTTGTCAAACAATGTTAACGTCATTTAATACATAGATGAGCACAGAGCAACTGAAGCAAGGTCTTAGACTAACAGATGGTCATGGAATGAAGTTTTTTTTTTAACTGACTTAACTACTTTCCTCATATTACTGATGCCTCTTACATCAGGAAGAGTTCACATTGGGAGGATGTATAGTATTTGAGTCTCCTCCTTAACAGCTGCTGAGGAATGAGCATTGGTGATAAACATGCCTATGACTTTTAATCAGATACTTATTTATAGAGTTGAGTGCAGTGATAATTCTTTTTTTTTAACTTTTATTTAATGAATATAAATTTCCAGTGTACAGCTTATGGATTACAATGGCTTGCCCCTCCCATAACTTCCCTCCCACCAACAACCCTCCCCTCTCCTGCTCCCTCTCCCCTTCCATTTGCATCAAGATTCATTTTCAATTCTCTTTATATACAGAAGATCAATTTAGTATAAAGATTTCAACAGTTTGCACCCACATAGAAACACAAAGTGAAACATACTGTTTGAGTACTAGTTATAGCATTAAATCACAATGTACAGCACATTAAGGACAGAGATCCCACATGAGGAGCAAGTGCACAGTGGCTCCTGTTGTTGACCCAACAAATAGACACTCTAGTTTATGGTGCCAGTAACCACCCTAGGCTGTCGTCATGAGTTGCCAAGGCTATGGAAGCCTTCCAAGTTTACCGACTCTGATCATATTTAGACAAGGTCATAAAAGACAGGGTGAGGATAGTAACCAATGATCCTTGGAGTGGCATTTACCAGGTCTGAACAATTATACAGCATTAAGTGGGGAAGAGGACCATCAGTACACACAGGTTGGGAGTAGAGCCATTGGTGGTAGAGTAGAGGTTATGATTACGAAGGAATGAGGCCCAAGTATGCTAGACAGGGTCTAGAACAAAGGACAGAGTCATTATTAGAGGAGCTAAGAAAGGTGCTGTCTAAGCTACATTTAAGTTTTCTGATTGAGAGGCAAATAGAACCTGATAGAAGGGGATTGATAATAATCTGGTGGACTTTAGGCCTTGTAAATTCAGAGGCCCAGACCTATCTATCTCTTCCCATGGGGTATATCCTAAGGGAGGTGTGAACCTCCTAGGGGAAGGCACTCTGTTGACTTTCATTACTTGGCTGGCCTGGGAGGAGAGCTGGCCAGGTAAAGGCAGGTGGCATCTCTAACAAGAAATTGACAGTTCTGCCTGCAATGTTGCTGACCCTACTTGACCATCCCCTCAGCTGCAGTGGTCACTTTGGAAGTTGGGCTGAGTGAAGGGCTTTTCAGCTTAGAGCCAATAAGATCTGTGGCTCTGACCTGGGCATCCTTCGACTCCAGGGCAGGTCCATTTCCAGTGATCCAACTCTTGGCAGAGCTGCCAGGGCTCTTCACAAGCTGACTTCTGCTGAAGCCCAGGCTTACCACACTGAAAGCCACTGCAGTGGACTGGCCTGTTGGGTCTCCTTGAGGGCAGATCACTGTACAGATCAGCCATTAATAGGCCTGCCACCCATTGCTTCTGATGCCTAGCTTTCTTTTCCTCCTGGTTTGTGTTAAAGCAGACCAGAGGATGCAAGTCAAGGGAGTGCCCGTGTCCCATCTCTAATCTTCGGTGGCCTGAACTACAAGTCTATAGTCACAGGCATGTTCTGTAGTAGTTTTTCTAAGGTAGACAATGCCCATGAGGAAAATTATATTCTCACTTTAAAATTTTCTTTCCCTATGGTCTGAAAGGGAGGTTTTTTCTACTTACTGTATACTTCGCTGATGGCGAAGTGAATCTAGCTATGAGATTATTATTTAAGTTCTTAGTTTGGCTATGCTATTGCAGAAAAATGTTAGCCATCTCTTTTATAAGGTCTAAAGATTAAATTGTGCATCCTACAGATTCCTTCATAATAGAGTTAGTTTCCTACCTTGAAGAGAATAGAGAAATGAAAGAACAAGTTGGGCTTAGAATAGAGAAATGAGGGAGCAAGTCCTAGATCGCTTGCTGACAATAGCAATATCATATGAATACTTAGCAAACCGTTTCAACCATTAGATAACAACTTAAGAAAACATTTACCAGAAGGTCCAATGCCTTCTATAAATTTTAAGAATCATGTATTTGAAAACACCTCTTAAATATCTAACATGTTGTAATTTGTTTAGCCAGTAAACTTAAGCACAACCATCTAAAATGTTTTTAGTTTCTTTCTACCAACAAGTCTAAAACATATGATACACAGATTCAGGTCCCACAAATTAAAATGTATCTTTGATTGATTTTAGCAGCTTAAATTTATGGACAATCTTATCTATAAGCCATTTAAAATAAAACTCTTAATAAAATTTCCCCATGTGGACATACAATATGTACACACATATAATATAGCATAATAGACCAATATAGCAATTTTAATAATAGCTTTTAAAATCTTTAACTCTTTTTGTAGATTGCCAATTGATTTGAATTGCTTTTTCTTTTTAGTAACCTCAGTTAACCATACTTTCTCTCAGTTGGTACTGTTAATACATTATTGGCTTCATCTGTTTACAGAGCCATCCCAAAGTACTGAATACAATAAAAGTGGCTGGAAAAAAGTCCATGGGAACCTATAGGAGGACAGCTAAACACAGAACCAACAAGGCTTTAGTTTTATGAGCAGCACATCATATATAACTGTGGATGACAAAAGACTTTAAGTCGCCATGTTTAAAATTATAAACTCATCAACCAACAAGAGGCACTTGCTTACTTCACAGTATTTTTGAAAGCACCTGTAGGATTTTACAAGTATTTAACCCTTTAAGCCTCTGGGGCTTTCTCATTAAGATAACTATCATGTCTAGTAACACAAGATCATTAGACTTTTTAATTCTCAAACATTTGTATTAATAGCATTTTCCATTATAGAAACTTAAAGTCTGGTACCACATCACATCTTGGCAGTCCTTCTAATATACTCCAAATAGACTGATTAGTTGGTGTCTCTATAAGATGAGAGACATAGGTCCTTCGATTTTTTCAGTTGTGCCCAAACTGGAAAAAACCAAAGTCCAAGATTTACTGGAAATTTTAGAGACCAGATTGTTTGAAACTTTGATTTTTTGAATGCCTGTCAAGAATGCCAAGAAGGCTCAAAATCCAAAATATCTGGTTGAAATAAGATTTCTTAAAATCATGACATAACATAGACCAAATTTGATCATTGTTACAAGGTGATTATTCAAATTTTTGTAAAAAGCACATATTTAAATAACCCATAGCTCTTAATAAAAATTCAGCTGTTTTTGAACCATTAGAATTTAACAGACATCAAGAGAACATAATAGATTACTTTAACACATTGCTTTAACAGAGCATCAGAGTTTAATTCTATGTCAAAGAGAAATTGAGCTTCCTGTGATCTTTTGCTGTGAGGTCTCCTTCCTTTACCTTCTTTCATATTGGTGACCATGTTTCTGTGTTTCTGTGTGTAAGACATCTTTAAGCATCTTTTGCAGGGCAGGATGAGTGGCAACAAATTCTTTCAGTTTCTGTTTGCTATGAAAAGTCTTAATTTCACCTTCATTCACAAATGAGAGCTTTGCAGGATATAGTATTCTGGGCTGGCAGTTTTTCTTTCTTAGCACCTGGGCTATGTCTCGCCATTCCCTTCTAGCTTGTAGGGTTTCTGATGAGAAGTCTGCTGTGAGTCTAATTGGAGATCCTCTAAGAGTGATCTGATGTTTCTTTCTTGCACCTTTTAGGATCTTTTCTTTATGTTTCACTGTGGTGAGTTTGATTACAACATGTCATGGTGAGGATCTCTTTTGGTCATGTTTATTAGGGGTTCTATAAGCTTCCTGTACTAAGATGCCTCTGTCCTTCTCCAAACCTGGGACATTTTCTGCTAGTATCTCACTGAAAATGCCTTCTAATCCTTTCTCCCTCTCCATGCCTTCAGGAACTCCTAGAACCTGAATGTTGGGTTTTTTAATAGTATCCTGTAGATTCCCGACAATATTTTTTAGATTTCTAATTTCTTCTTCTTTTCTTTGGTTTGCCTGTTTCCTTTCCTGTTCTCTGTCTTCTAAGTCTGATATTCTCTCTTCTGCTTCGCCCATTCTGTTTTTAAGGCTCTCTAATGTGTTTGTCATTTGATCTATTGAACTCTTCATTTCATTATGATTTCTAGTCACTATCAGAGTTTCTTGTTCCACTAGTTGTTTCATTTCATTTTGATTCCTCCTTAATATTTCACTTTCATGAGAGAGATTTTCTATCTTGTCCATGAAGGATTTCTGTAGTTCAAGAATTTGATTTTGAGAACTTCTTAATGTTCTTATCAATTTTTTGAGATCCGCTTCTTGTATTTCTTCGATCTCATCATCTTCATAATCTTGAATTGGGGTGTCTTTTTCATTTGGGGGCGTCATAGTTTCTTCCTTGTTCTTGTTAGCTTGGTTTTTGCGTTTGTTGTTTGGCATGTTGGAGATATTTGGTTTCTTCACTGTGGTGTTTTTTCTTGTTACACTATGGCTCTATATTAAGTGGACTGTCTGCTTTCAGTGGAGCCTTAGAGGCTTGAGATGAGTGTGGACTGAGAGCTGTGTTTGGTTCCTCAGGGTTGAGGGTGTGTCAAAGATGACACTCCCAGGTTAGGTGTGGTAAATCTCTCTTTCTTTTTTTGATTTAAAAGGGAAGTAATTCCGCACAGCTGAACGTAATTGGAGGTAGTTAGCAGGCAAATGATATACCCACAGGAGCCAGAGATTGGAAGCTCTTTCCCAAGGACTACACAGGGAATCTCTGCTGCCCTCAGTGTGGGCTCCAATTCTCCTGCAGTCTCCCACTGAGTTGCCAAGTTAGATGCTAATCTCCTGTTATTTCACCCCTCCCCACAGAGTTAGGTTTTTCTGCTAGGCTCAGGGCTGGTGCAGACCTGAGGTCGCCCTGCTTATGACGTATGTCCAAAATGGCGCCTGCTCTGTCTTGCTCGCCTTTGAGAGGTGAGCGGAGAGAGAGAAACTTGTGTCCGTATCAGTCACTTTTTTTATTTTTTTTCTCTCTCTTCTAGTTAGCCTGGTGAACTTTTCCCCACGGAGTTTCAAGCCTCGTTCCCTCTAGCCTCCTCTTTCCGCTTGCCTGCTGGTATCTCGGGCTATGGAGGTTCGGCTCACCTCGCGTTCCAGCGCTGGTGCGTTGCGTCTGCCGCTGGTGTCCCGAACTTGGGCTCCCACGCTCTCCACGCAGGTCCACTGTGAATCACTAGTTCCGGAAGAGTTTCCTCTGCTGTTTCTTCCCCTACTCTTCCTTGACCCTGCAGTATCTCCACTTATATTAAACTTTCTCTCCCCCCGGACTAAGTGTGCTCCCTGCCTATTCCGCCATCTTGCTGCCTATCGAGTGCAGTGATAATTCTAAGGGGAACTGATAAGACATAGCCACACCTATGGAAATTTTAGAAAAAAAAGTAATCAGAATTTAGTGAAAAATTATGTCTAAAGGCTAAAAACTGATGTTTACAATAACTGGATGCCTAATAAATAAACCAGGGAAATTGAAGTCAAGATTAAGTTAAATTGGACATAATAGTTGGTCATTATATATTTATATATAACACATCATTATATACATGTATGTATGATCCCTAGTTGGCTAGGAGTTCTTCTTAGCATGACTAAAGACTTTTTTCAGTATATAGTTTTTGCATGTGCAATGTTGAGTGAAAGGTTAAAACAAAGTTTTCTTCAGATGTAAAAAATCAACTCTGATTCCCTTAGTAATTTTGGATATGATTTTTATACTCTTTTTTTATTTATTTGACAGAGTTATAGAGAGAGAGAGAGAGAGAGAGAGAGAGAGAAAGGTCTTATTTCTGTTGGTTCACTCCCCAAATGGCCACCACGGTAGGCCATGGCAGAGAGCTGGACTGGAAGAGGAGCAACTGGGACTAGAATCTGGCACCCATATAGGATGCAGGCACCACAGGCAGAGGATTAACCAAGTGAGCCACGGCACCGGCCTGCCTTTTATACTCTTGAAGACAAAAATAGAATCATCATATTTTCATGGATTATATTTATTAATGCTGCATTCTTGTTCTGCTAGCTTTAATAATGGCTCATTTTTAGAAATGTTTCTAAAAGTTTCTCAGAAGCTACTAATTTATGTAAAAAATTTGCAAAACTAACACATAATAGTTAAAACAAAAGTAGAAATGAAAGACATGATGAATTTCATTGTAGACAATTCATTTTCATGGCATTGCTGCCATCAATGTGTGAGTCTATGAATCAACAGATCAGTTTTCAGTGCTTAAAGATTTAATAGAAAGTGTATTTATTTTTAATCTTTGTGAATTTTTATGCGATAAGGCTAATTATTTACAATGAATTAACAATATTTACTTCCAGTATAAAAATAATTTTATTATTCCTTTTATTAAATTTAAGGAATAAAAATAAGTGGTATCATCATGCACTGTGCACAATGAAAGGGTGTCAGTCACAAAAAGAACATATGGGGGCCAGTGCTATGGTGCAGTGGGTTAATGCCCTGGCCTGAAGTGCCAGCATCCCATATGGGCACCGGTTCTAGTCCTGTCTGCTTCTCTTCCAATCCACCTCTCTGCTAAGGCCTTGGAAAGCAGTGCAAGATGGCCCAAGTCCTTGTGCCCCTGCACCTGCATGGGAGACCAGGAAGAAACTCCTGGCTCCTGGCTTCGCATTGGCACAGCTCTGGCTGTTGTGGTCAATTGAGGAATGAAGACTTCACTCTCTCTGTGTAACTCTGGCTTTCAAATAAATAAATAAATCTTTTAAAAAGAAAAAGAGCATACGGTTTCCTAGGAAATTTGCCTCAGATATATCCCTGTGTGATATATACAAACCAATCTTAAATAAATTGCCTTTTTTGATCTGTTACTTGCTGAGAATGAATTCAGAATTCCAAATAGACTTAATATTCCTTTTCATCTTAATACAATGTTATGAGAATGATAAATCAAATAAGTTAATTATAAAAATAGATGGGTGGATCATATCTTTATTATTAAACATCTTATGTAATCAACATTAAATAAAAGTATTTAGATAATTAATTTTATATCCTGTTTCTTAAACCAAGAATGTAAATACAGCTGACATTTATAGCCAGATTAATCAAATGCACACCCAGATTGACCTTAAAAATAAATGTACACTGCATGATTAAATGGTGAGGCAATGGCTGTGTAAACAGTTCTGTGTGTTGCCTATGAATTAATAAATTAATCTGGAGATTTAAAAGTCACTTTCTCTTATTAAATGAACTTGAAAAATTTTTAGTATTTTAATTTATTTTCTGTAAGGCAGAATGACAGAAAGAGAGACAGAGACAGATAAATCTTCTATCTGCTATCTCACACCCCAAATGTATAACAGAAGGGTCTGGTTCAGCCTGTTGCCAGAAACTCCACCTGGATCTCCCACATGAGTAGCGGGAACCTCAATTCCATGAGCCTTAGCAGAAAGCTAGAACCAGCTTTCCAATATATGATTGTACAAGTCCCAAGTGGGGGCTCAAAATGTTGTATCATAATGCTGCCATCCCCCTTTGAACTTTATTATTTATTTATTTATTTATTTATTTATTTTGACAGGCAGAGTGGACAGTGAGAGAGAGAGAGAGAGAGAGAGAGAGAGAGAGAAAGGTCTTCCTTTGCCGTTGGTTCACCCTCCAATGGCCACCACGGCCTGCGTGCTGCGGCCGGCGGACCACGCTGATCCAAAGGCAGGAGCCAGGTGCTTCTCCTGGTCTCCCATGGGGTGCAGGGCCCAACGACTTGGGCCATCCTCCACTGCACTCCCTGGCCACAGCAGAGAGCTGGCCTGGAAGGGGGCAACCGGGACAGAATCCGGCGCCCTGACCAGGACTAGAACTCTGTGTGCCAGCGCCGCAAGGCAGAAGATTAGCCTGTTGAGCCACAGCGCCACCCCTTTGAACTTTAAATAGATGTGTTTGACTTCTAGTGAGTGGTAGCCATGCCTGTGTTTCTATTACTTTAGTTACCAAAGTAAAATGCACATGATCTGTGATTCACAGTTTGACAGAAAACCCTGGATGTTTGTGTTTATGGTTCAGATTAATTATATTTTATTTCATCCAAAATTACATTATTTTATTTGCTAAGGCATACTTTATTTCTTTCCCTATGCTAGGGTATTCAGTATCTGTCTAACTTCTATATTATGTGTGTGTGTTTTTAATTCCTACATCTCAGAGAAATCACAAGAAAGTCACAACTCATTGCTATCAGCATCACACCTGCAGTGATAAGTGAGCATTCATTCAGTTGCTTCTGATCCATGAATGTGTTTCTGATCATCAACAAATAACCTCACGTGAGTGTGTTCCATACCTTCTTCCTTCTACCAGCTCTGAGCTAACCAACTTTTTAAATTAAAAAAAATGCATTAGCAATATTAAAATGTTACCATATTCCTTTTATTAAAATATGAATAAAGAGTCTTTAACATGATCAGTAATTAAAGTATCTTGAGCATGCCACTTATATAACTTTATTGGAATATATCTTCATATATTCAGATATTGAAAAGATTCATTGTGTCATGATTTGTTGTATCTGAATACAAAATTGTGTTTACATCTAAATCTCTCATCATCACAGGAAATATTTATTAAAGTAGCAAATGGTTTGGGGTCCATTGAAGGCTTTTTTAAATGTTGTAAAGGATTTAGGAGACTACAAGGAAATTATATGAAAATGTTAGATTCTGAAAAGCAGAAATAAGAAATAAAATTACAAATAACTCCCTGAGTTATTTCAGCTTCTGGCTCACAGAATTCTCCAGATTCAATCCTAAGTGACTTTCACAGGCACAGGTTCATCTTTCCCACATACTGACAGTTCAGTTTCCTAGCCTATGAGTATCTATTTTAAACATGCAATTTATTGTGTATTACTTTTTTAATAACCCACAATCATGGCTTCATTTTTGAATGTGTACTGTGCCAATAGTACATTATTTATTGACATAGGAACAATATTGCATGATTAATTTTGTGGTGTGCGTTACTTTTCAAAAAAGTATAGAGGATGTGTATTTGGCTCACTGGTTAATATGTCACTTGGGACACCATAGCAGAGTACCTGGGTTAGAGTCCCAGCTCTGCTAGATTTCAGCTTCCAGCTGGTATGTGCTCCCTGGGAGACAGCAGATGACTCAAGTAGTTGGGTCCCTGCCACCCACATAGGAGACACCCAGAATGAATTCCCAGCTCCTGGCTGCAGCCTGGTCCAGCCCTGACTGTTTAGGCATTTGGGAACCGGGGTGGGTGGGGGAGGTGATGGAAGATATCTCTCTGCCTGTCTCTACCTCTCTTTCTGTCTTTCAAATGAATAAAAATGAAAAATAAAATAGATTTGAAAAGTAACAAAAATTCACTTTGAGAATAAAGTGAGGATATCTTTAAGAAGTCAGTAGTTAGCTAAACTATCATATTTTCCATCTTCTCATTGTAATTCTGGCTCAACAGAGCTATATGTAATTAAGCCAGATGGTGTTTCATTCTACAGTGTTGCAAAATATAACATTATCTTCCTATTTCAACTCTACCCTAAGCAAGCCTTCCGGGAAAGAGTAATTCTTGAATGTGTAGCTTAGATGTCTATATACATTAACTTTGTTTTTTTAAAATTCTCTAGAGGCAGTTTACTGTGACACTCAGGCTGTCAGAGAGCCATAAACAAAATTCTAAGTGCATATATTGAGAATTACCCATTGGTTCTGTGGAAAGGGATTTTTCAAACTCATGATTCCTTATATTTCCATCAACCTCTTCCCAATTAAAAAACTTTTTGTCTGTGTATCTTTTTTTTAATCTGCATTTTTATCATTTCTGGATGCACCTATTTCTCTCAATTACAAATAAAATTTTAGTACATAAATGTTTAGATCATGTGGACTACAAGACATTGTAGACATTGTAACTCTTGATTAAAATATATTATCCAGTATTAGTTCTAAAAATAAAAAAAAAGTCTTTCGGTATATCATGGCTACTGAAATACCAGCTGACAGATCTGACCTATTTTTATTTCACTGAATGCTTTTTATTAAAATCCTTTTTATTAAAATTACTAAATAAATCCTGGACCATAGTATAACAGACCAACTATTTCTTGGACCCTTTTTCATCTCTCAGCGAACTACCACCCTCCCTGCAGGAGCACTGGTGCAGCATATGTGCTCCATTGTCGGCTGTGGCAGAGATCAAAAATTCAGAAGGTAGGAAGTGTTAAATATGTGGCCTTGGGTCCCTTAACATCTGTAAAAAAAGTATTTCATAAAATGATCAAGGAGCGGTCAGGGAAGAATCATATGAATATTATGAATATTTGTTTTTAAAAATATGTTTCTTTTTGGATGGCGCCGTTGCTCACTAGGCTAATCCTCCGCCTTGCGGCACCAGCACACCAGGTTCTAGTCCTGGTTGGGGCGCCGGATTCTGTCCTGGTTGCCCCTCTTCCAGGCCAGCTCTCTGCTGTGGCCAGGGAGTGCAGGGGAGGATGGCCCAAGTCGTTGGGCCCTGCACCCCATGGGAGACCAGGAGAAGCACCTGGCTCCTGCCTTTGGATCAGCGTGGTGCGCCAGCCGTAGCACGCCGGCTGTGGCAGCCATTGGAGGGTGAACCAACGGCAAAGGAAGACCTTTCTCTCTGTCTCTCTCTCTCTCTCACTGTCCACTCTGCCTGCCTGTAAAAAAAAAAAAAAAACAGCATTGAATAGTAAGCAGTAAGTGATATGAGATGCTGTGGGTGTGTGTATGTGTGTGTGTAGATTATTTCAAAAACCCAAGCAAGGATGCTGACAATTATGTTTTTTCTCTAATTATTCATTACTTGCTATTGTTGCAGAATGCAGAAAAACCTAGATCTGCTCAGACAACACATAGCAAGCTAGTCCCAAACACAGGGGTTGTAGAGGAAAGTAGTTTATTTGACAATGTTCTGGCAAGGAGTCTGGCAGCTATTCCTCAATTCCCAGAGGGACTAAGTGTGGTGAATCTTTCAGATTAAGGTTTGTGTTGTACATTGCATGTGTAATCAGCTTGTGTGCAGGGCCCTGGTTTGTCCCCAGTGTTCATGACCTTCTTTTGACTAGTCAAGATAGGAAAGCCAAGGAGAGAGCAGCTAAAACTAACATGGAGAAACATATAAGGCATTTTATAAGAGCCCCTGACCAGAGTCCCCAGTGATAGCTCCACCAATAACTTCTGCCCAGAGTCTCCACCTGGCAATGATCCACCCTCCCTTCTCTAAAAATGTGGCTATATATTAACAGTGTAAATCAAATTCAGGGCCCTGATCTCTCTCAGCGGCCCATTCCCACAGTCCTTTTGTTTTGTGGTCCTGAGAGGAGGCTCTGAGTTGAGTCTTTGTTGAACTATAAGCTGAGTTCTTTTTTTTCCTTTTTTTCTTTTTCTTTTTTTTATTTGAAAGATAGAGTTAGACAGTGAGAGAGAGAGAGAGACAGAGAGAAAGGTTCCAAGCTGAGTTCTTCTCAGATGCCTGCTTCCACTCTCCTTGTGAAGTGTACTTTGTTTGCTATAATAAAATGTTGTGCCTGAACTTGCAATCTCTGTGAGTCTCCTTCAATTTGTTTGATCAGCACCTGGGGTTCCTGTAAAGCATCTCAAAGTAGAGGCTAGTCATTACTATGTTAACTATAGAGATGATAATTGAATTCTGAATCTTGTGACCTAGGATCTTACAGAGTTCACAAGATGTATGCACCAGTCTCTTAATTTAGTCAATTAATCTCTAGTAAGGAGTTGAATTGCAATCATCAAAGGAAAGACAGGAACTGCAAGCGAAGGGACAGAGATGGGGACCTAAGAAAATCTACAACAAGGGCATTAGGAAGAGAGCTTCAGCTTCATTTTCATTAAAGAAGATGAGGGAAAAATAATCTGAGGAATCATAGTGACCTGTGCAATATGAAAGTATATAGTTGATATTCACTGCAAGCTGAATCATGCAGCAGGCTTGGGGTGAGTTAATATTAAGAATAACTAAATGTTGAAACAGCTTCCTGATGTGGAATCAGACATTTCAATAAATGTATGATTTACTGGAGTACCTCTGCCTGACAAAAGGGGGACCCTTAATTATATCATACAAAATCCCATATGTCAGTTCATTTTTAGTCATATTACATCTATTTTCTAGTATTATAACTTTTTAATAGACTTTACAATCTTCCTATGAAGTGATGTAAAGAGTCCATCAATGTGGTTTATAAGAAAATTGGTGGCACTATGGAATAGCAATATGTACTTGATTTTTCACATTATATAAAAACACTCATTCCCAAGTCCCCTAGAGAGAAAAAATTGAAAATGCTGCCAAGAATTACCAACAGACACTGCTGTAATTGGTAAGTCCCTCTCATGATTTGGAAATTGACTGCCACGGAAGTAGAGGAAAAAATTCCCTTTCTCATAGAATGTAGCAAGAAGCCACCATGTGAGGCAAGTATCAATGATGGTGAGAACTTACCAGAGCAGTAGAACACAGAGTGAGCAGAGTTAGACCTATACACTGTGGGGGGTGGGCAGCAGGCATGCAGGTCATGTAGGGTCTGAATACGGTTGCCATATGCTGCAAGGGAGCAGCAGGCAAACAATCCATCTGTTAGCTGACAAGTGCTGAAACTTGGATGCTAATCTGAGAGGTATTTATCTAAGGCAGATTGCCACTGGCTACAGACTTACTGATTTCCTTGTGATGGGAAGTTTTGCTGAGGGCTTCTTTATTGCCAGGTTTCCAGGTGAACACAAAGCAAAAATAAATCTCATTTCTGTTAAAAGACTACCTGTTATAAAATGAAGAGCATTGGGACAGGCATTATGCTGCCATTTGCTATGCCAGCATTCCAGACAACAGTGCCAGTTTGAGTCCTGGCTGTTCCTCTTCTAATTCAGCCTCCTGCTGATGCACCTGGACAAACAGCAGATGCTGGCTCAAGGACTTAGTTCCCTGTCATTCATACAGGAAACCCAGATGGGATTCCTGGCTCCTGGCTTTGGTGTGACCCAGCCTTGCCTGTTGAGGGTTTTTGGAGAATGAACCAGTTGATGGAACATCTCTGTCTTTCATCACTCTCCTTCTCTATTAATCACTCATTCAAATAAATAAATTTTAAAAACTAGTCAAAATGGGAAGCATTGATTCTGGTGAGAAGAGGGGATGCAGATCATTAAGAAACTGGGAAGTAAGCACACATAGTTGACCTACTCTGTAACACTTTGCTGTGGAGACCAGGCTAGATCAAATCTAAGATGTACTGAGACACCTGAAGAACATTTCAGGGAATGGGGACAAAAGTCACCATGCACCATGTACTAGTCTGAGAATGTTCCTTGGCCAGATACCACTACCCCCTTTTCTCATGTAGCTACAGGCTGTCTCTGTCCTTGAAGGCAAATGTTTTGGACACCTTTTTAATACAGATTGTTCCTTCAGATTATATGAAATACGAATATTACCTCCTTTGATAGAAAACATATTTCCTTGAACTAATCGTGTACTAACACCTGGGGGAAGAAACATGCTGTGATTGTGGGAGTATAAAAGCACTGTGAAACTAGTAAAATTTGACTATTGCTCTAACAGTAGTCCCTGCCCATCCTTTGACTTATGGTTCCAAACCTCACTGGAAAATAGCACACTGTATCTTTAAATAAAGAACCAAGTAATGACTTGGACTCCTGTTAACAAGAAATGATTGACACACACAGGTTCAATGCCCAGATACGAGATGCCACTTTATGACTTTGGCAGTGCAGTGCAAGATGGTAATAGACAGAATACTACAAGATTTCCATCCTAGGCCGGCACCACAGCTCACAAGACTAATCTTCTGCCTGTGGCGCCGGCACCCCGGGTTCTAATCCCAGTCGGGGCACTGGATTCTGTCCCAGTTGCTTCTCTTCCAGTCCAGCTCCCTGCTGTGGCCTGGGAAGGCCACATGCTGTGCCCTGCACCCGCATGGGAGACCAGGAGGAAGCACCTGGCTCCTGGCTTCAGATCAGCACAGCACGCCAGCCGTAGTGGCCATTTGGGGGTGAACCAATGGAAGAAAGACTTTTCTCTCTGTTTCCCTCACTGTCTAACTCTGTCTGTATATAAAAAAAAAGATTTCCATCTGAGAGACAAGGACATTGGTTAGGGCATATGTATATTTATTTATAGATATAGATAAACATACACATAGCTTTTTTATTATGGAGAGAGGGAGGAACAGAGAGAAAGAAACTTTCTATCCACTGGTTCACTCCCCAGGTGGCCTTAACCCAGTAGCCCACAGCTCCATCTGGATGGACTACATGAGTAGCAGAAGCCCAAGTACACAGGTCATCCTTTGCTGCTTTCCCAGGCACGTTAGCAGGTTATTGGATCGGAAGCAGAAGTGGGGCAAACAGGACTCAAACCAGAACTCTGACATTGGAAGCCAGCATTGCTTGTGCCAGCCTAGCTCACTTTAGCACAACACCAGCCCCAGTGAGGGTGTTTATTTATCTACTTAATGGTCTTTTCACACAGAAGAGGAAAATGAGTTCTAGATAAGTGATCACAGAACTAGCAAACTAGCTACATATTTCTGGCTTTGACCCTGAGTCCTCCGTAGGGCTTCTCACTATAGCTGAGGATTTAGAAGATAAATATGTATCTTGTGACTAGTTACTTATTTATGATTATTTTTGCCTTCTGCATAGACATAGGAAAGTTAGAAGGGTTCTCTCTGTATCTGTGGGCTTCACTCAAGTGCTCCTAGACAGTTGTAGGAAAACTACCCATCAGAATGAGGGGAAATGAATCTATATGCTTTAATTAGAATTAAATTAGCTGTCAACATGAATATAAATGCTAAACACTGTTAATTATTGAATACTCTATCTCTTTACAGATATCTTAAGGAAGGAAACAATGCACTGTGCTTAAGTGGGAAGGCATGGTGACAGCATCTGATGCCATCATCTAGTGACAGCCATTTTGGAGGTGTGACTACCCTGCTTTCTCTAGTGAAGTGCTCCATCTTTAAGTAGGAGACAGAAGGATTATGAGGTGTAGTGTAAAAGATGGAAGAGGTTTCACAGGGTAAATGTTCTGCAAGCACAATCTTCTCAAAACCATCATAATTGGAATTCAATATTAAACCCTATGATTAATGAAGTCAGTCCGATAGTAGACTATAATAACTGAGCATCTGATATTCACCTGTTTAATCTCCCTGTATAATCACTATTATCCAATAAACATACCTTAAGATTTTTTTATAATTCAGTAATTACAACATTTGTTAACTTGTTTTTTTTCAAGTTCTGCAATTACATTTTTATTTTATTTTTTTAATATTTTATTTAGTAAAAATAAATTTCCAACGTACACTTTATGGATTACAATGGCTTCCCCCCACACACAATTTCCCTCCCCCTCACACCCCTCCCATCTCCCGCTCCCTCTCCCATTCCATTCACATCAAGATCCATTTTCAATTATCTTTATATACAAAAGATTTAGTATATATTAAGTAAAGATTTCATCAGTTTGCACCCACACAGAAACACAAAGTGTAAAATACTGTTTCAGTACTAGTTATAATATTACTTCACATTGGACCATAATTTAAGGAGAGATACCACATGAGAAGTAAGTACACAGTGACTCCTGTTGTTGATTTAACAATTTGACACTCTTGTTTATGGCGTCAGTAATCTCCCTAGGCTCTAGTCATGAGTTTCCACGGCTATGGAGGCCTTTTGAGTTCTCCGACTTTGATCTTATTCCGACAGGGTCATAGTCAAAATGGAAGTTCTCTCCTCCCTTCAGAGAAAGGTACCTCCCTCTTTGATGGCCCCATTCGTTCCACTGGGATCTCCCTCACAGAGATCTTTCATTTAGGTCTTCTTTTTTTTTTCCAGAGTGTCTTGGCTTTCCATGCCTACAATACTCTCATGGGCTCTTCAGCCAGATCCGAATGCCTTAAGGGCTGATCCTGAGGCCAGAGTGCTGTTTAGGACATCTGTCATTCTATGAGTCTGCTGTGTATCCCGCTTCCCATGATGGGTCTTTCTCTCCCTTTTTGATTCTATCGGTTAATGTTAGCAGAAACTAGTCCTGTTTGTGTGATCCCTTTGACTCTTAGACCTATCAGAGCCATCAATTGTGAACTGAAATTGATCACTTGGACTAGTGAGATGGCATTGGTACATGCCACCCTGATGGGATTGTATTGGAATCCCCTGGCACATTTCTAACTCAACCATTTGGGTCAAGTCCAATTGAGCATGTCCCAAATAGTACATCTCCTCTGTCTCTTATTCCCACTCTTACATTTAACAGGGATCACTTTTTAGTTAAAATTTAAACACCTAAGAATAATAGTGTGTTAATTACAGAGTTCCACCAATAGTACTAGAACAAAACAGAGAAAAAATACTAAAATGGATGAAGTATTACATTGTACATCAGCAGTCAGCACAAGAGCTGATCAAGTCATTATTTCTCATAGTGTCCATTTCACTTCAACAGGTTTCCCCTTTGGTGCTCAGTTATTTGTCGCCGATCAGGCAGAATATATGATATTTGACTTTTGGGACTGGCTTAATTCACTCAGCATAATGTTTTCCAGATTCGTCCATCTTGTTGCAAATGACCGGGTTTCACTGTTTTTTGCTGCTGTATAGTATTCTAGGGAGTACATGTCCCATAAATTCTTTATCCAGTCTACTGTTGATGGGCATTTGGGTTGGTTGCAGGTCTTAGCTATTGTGAATTGAGCTGCAATAAACATTAATGTGCACATGGCTTTTTTGTTTGCCAAATTAATTTCCTTTGGGTAAATTCCAAGGAGTGGGATGGCTGGATTGTATGGTAGGGTTATATTCATGTTTCTGAGGAATCTCCAGACTCACTTCCATAGTGGCTTAACCAGTTTGCATTCCCACCAACAGTGGCTTAACCAGTGCATTCCCACATCCTCTCCAGCATCTGTTGCGGGTAGATTTCTGAATGTGCACCATCCTCACCGGGGTGAGGTGGAACCTCATTGTGGTTTTGATTTGCATTTCCCTGATTGCTAGTGATCTTGATCATTTTTTCATGTGTCTGTTGGCCATTTGGATTTCTTCTTTTGAAAAATGTCTATTGAGGTCCTTGGCCCATCTCTTCAGTGGGTTGTTTGTTTTGATGTTGTTGAGTTTCTTGAGTTCTTTCTAGATTCTGGTTATCAACCCTTTATCTGTAGCATAGTTTGCAAATATTTTTTCTCATTCTGTCGGTTGCCTCTTCAATATCCTGACTGTTTCTTTTGCAGTACAGAAACTTCTCAATTTGATGCAATCCCAATAGTTAATTTTGGCTTTGACTGCCTGAGCCTGCCAGGTCTTTTCTAGGAAGTCTTTGCCGGTGTCAATGTCTTGCAGGGTTTCTCCAATGTTCTCTAATAATTTGATGGTGTTGGGTAGTAGATTTAAGTCTTTAATCCATGTTGAGTGAATTTTTGTGTAAGGTGAAAGGTATGGGTCTTCCTTCAAGCTTCTGCACGTGGAAATCCAATTTTCCCGGCACCATTTATTGAATAGACTGTCCTTACTCCAGGGATTGGTTTTGGATCCTTGATCAAATATGAGTTGGCTTTAGATGTTTGGGATGATTTCTGGTGTTTAATTCAGTTCCATTGGTCTATCCATCTATTTCTGTACCAGTACCATACTGTTTTGATAACTACTGCCATGTAGTATGTCCTGAAATCTGGTAATGTGATGCCTCCGGTCTTGTTTTTATTGTACAAGATTGCTTTTGCTATTCGATGTCTCCTGTGCCTCCATATGAATTTCAGCATCATTTTTTTCCAGATCTGAGAAGAATGTCTTCGGTATTTTGAATGGTATTGCATTGAATCTGTAAATTGCTTTTGGGAGAATGGACATTTTGATGATATTGATTCTTCCAATCCATGAGCATGGAAGATTTCTCCATTTTTTGGTATCCACTTCTATTTCTTTCTTAAAGGTTTTATAATTTTAATTGTAGAGATCTTTAACATCCTTGGTTAAGTTTATTCCAAGGTATTTGATTGTTTTTGTAGCTATTGGGAATGGGATTGATCTTAGAAGTTCTTCCTCAGCCGTGGCATTGCCTGTGTATACAAAGGCTATTGATTTTTGTGCATTGATTTTATATCCTGCTACTTTGCCAAACTCTTCAATGAGTTCCAATAGTCTCTTAGTAGAGTTCTTTGGGTCCCCTAAATAAAGAATCATATCATCTGCAAAGAGGGATAGTTTGAGTTCTTCCTTCCCGATTTGTATACCTTTAATTTCTTTTTCTTGCCTAACAGCTCTGGCTAAAACTTCCAGAACTATATTGAATAGCAGTGGTGAGAGTGGGCATCCCTGTCTGGTACCAGATCTCAGTGGAAATGCTTCCAACTTTTCCCCATTCAATAGGATGCTGGCTGTGGGTTTTTCATATATTGCTTTGATTGTATTGAGGAATGTTCTTTCTATACCCAGTTTACTTAGGGTTTTCATCATGAAAGGGTGTTGTATTTTATCAAATGCTTTCTCTGCGTCAATTGAGAGAATCATATGGTTTTTCTTCTGCAGTCTGTTAATGTGGTGTATCACATTGATTGTTTTGCGAACAATGAACCATTCCTGCATACCAGGGATAAATCCCACTTGGTCTGGGTGGATGATCTTTCTGATGTGTTGTTGCGTTCTATTGGTGAGAATTTTATTGAGGATTTTTGCAACTATGTTCATCAAGGATATTGGTCTGTAATTCTCTTTCAATGCTGCATCTTTTTCTGGCTTAGGAATTAAGGTGATGCTGGCTTCATAGAAAGAATTTGGGAGGATTCCACCTTTTTCAATTGCTCTGAATATTTTGAGAAGAATTGGAGTTAGTTCTTCTTTAAATGTCTGGTAGAATTCAGCCATGAATCCATCTGGACCTGGGCTTTTCTTTGTTGGGAGGGCCTTTATTACTGTTTCAATTTCTGTCTCAGTTATGGGCCTATTTAGGTTTTCTATGTCTTCCTGGTTCAATTTAGGTAGATTACATGTGTCCAGGAATCTGTCCGCTTCTGATAGATTACCTATTTGTTGGCATACAACTCTTTGTAATTTCTGATGATTCTTTTTATTTCTGTGGTGTCTGTTGTTGTTTCCTTTTTCATCTCTGATTTTATTGATTTAGGTCTTTTCTTTTTTTAGTTAGTTGAGCCAATGGTGTTTCAATTTTATTTATTTTTTCAAAAAAGCAGCTCTTCGCTTGGCTGATTTTTTGCAATTTTTTTTGGATTCAATCCTGTTGATATCTTCTCTGATTTTAATTGTTTCTCTTCTCCTACTAGCTTTGGTCTGGTTTTCTGCAGTTTTTCTAGATCCTTGAGATGCGCTGAAAGCTCATTTATTTGGTGCCTTTCCAATTTCTTGATATAGGCACCTACTGATATAAACTTTCTTCTCAGCACTGCTTCTGCCATATCCCATAAGTTTTGATATGTTGTGTTGTTATCCTCACTTACTTCCAGAAATTTTTTGATTTCTCTTTTGATTTCTACTATGACCATTCTTTGACTTCTATTTCTTCATTCAGGAGCATGTTGTTCAACCTCCATGTGTTTGCATATGCTCTAGGGATTCCTGAGTTGCTAATTTCCACCTTCATTCCGCTGTGGTCTGAAAAGCTGCATGGTATGTTTCTAATTCTTTTACATTTGCTGAGATTTACTTTATGGCCTATTATGTGGTCAATCCTAGAGAAGGTTCCATGCACTGCTGAGAAGAATGTAAAATCTTTAGATGTAGGATTAAAAGTTCTATAGATATCTGTCAGATCCATTTGGGCAATAGTATCGATTAAATCTGCTGTTTCTTTGTTGATCTTCTTTCTGGATGATCTGTCTATTTCTGAGAGTGGAGTATTGAAGTCTCCCAGTACTATTGTATTGGGGTCTAAGTCTCCCTTTAAGCCCCTTAACATATCTTTTAAATAAACCAGTACCCTGTAATTAGGCATGTATACATTTATAATAGCTACATCTTCCTGCTGAATTGAACCCTTAATCATTATATAGTGCCCTTCTTTGTCTCTCTTAACAGATTTTGTGTTAAAGTTTATTTTGTCTGATATTAATATGGCTACACCTGCTTTTCTTTGGTTTCTGTTGTGTGGAATATCTTTTTTCCAACCTTTCACTTTCAGTCTGTATGCTTCTATGTTGGAAAAATGTGTTTTTGTAGGCAGCAAATAGATGGGTTTTGTTCCTTAATCCACTCAGCCAGTCTTTGCCTTTTAAATTTAGATTTCAATCCATTAATGTTCAGTGTGACTTTGCCCTGCCGTTTTCCCAAAGATATTTTCTGGTATATGCTTTGAGTTTTCCATGATCTTTTACTGGTAGGTTTTCTTATTTTACCTTCTTTCATATTGATGACCGTGTTTCTCTGTTTCTGAGTGTAACACATCTTTAAGCATCTTTTGCAGGGCCAGATAAGTGACAACAAATTCTTTCAATTTCTGTTTTCTGTGAAAGGTCTTTATTTCACCTTCATTCACAAATGAGAGCTTTGCAGGATATAGTATTCTGTGCTGGCAGTTTTTCTCTCTTAGTACCTGGGCTATGTCTCGCCATTCCCTCCTAGCCTGTAGGGTTTCCGATGAGAAGTCTGCTGTGAGTCTAATTGGGGATCCTCTGCGAGTAATCTGGCATTTCTCTCTTGCACATTTTAAGATCTTTTCTTTATATTTTACTGTGGTGAGTTTAATTACAACATGTCGTGGTGAGGGTCTCTTTTGGTCATGTTTACGAGGGGTTCTGTGAGCTTCCTGTACTTGGATGTCTCTGTTCTTCTCCAAACCCGGAAAGTTCTCTGCTAGTATCTCGCTAAAAAGGCCTTCTAATCCTTTCTCTCTCTCCATGCCTTCGGAATTCCTAGAACTCATATGTTGGGTTTTTTAATAGTATCCTGTAAATTCCCAACATTTTTTAGATTTCTAATTTCCTCTTCTTTTCTTTGGTTTGACTGTATGCTTTCCTGTGCTCTGTCTTCTAAGTCTGATATTCTTTCTTCTGTTTCACTGACTCTGTTTTTAAGACTCTCTAATGTGTTTGTCATTTGGTCTATAGAGTTCTTCATTTCATTTTGATTTCTCTTCACTATCACACTTTCCTGTTCTACTAGTTTCTGCATTTCATTTTGGTTCCTCCTTAAGATTTCATTTTCACGAGAGAGATTTTCTATCCTGTCCAGTAAGGATTTCTGTAGTTCAAGAATTTGCTTTTGAAAACTTCTAAATGTTTTTATCTTAAATTTTTTGAAATCCGTATCTTGCATTTCTTCTATCTCATCATCTTCATAATATTGGCCTGGGGTGTTTTGTTCATTTGAGAGCATCATAATGTGTTCGTTGATCTTGTTCCCTCGGTTTCTGTGTTTATTGCTTGGCATTTTGGAGGAATTCTTTGAATTATTTCCTTACAATGTTTTTTTTTTCTTGTTATACTATGACTGTGTTAAGTGGGCTGTCTGCTATTGGAGGAGCCTTGGTGGCCTGAGGTGTGTGTGGACAGAGAGCTCTGCTTAGTTCTTCATGGTTAGGCGTGGTAGATCTCTCTCTCTCTCTTTATTTATTTATTTATTTATTTATTTATTTATTTTCAGGAGGGAAGTAATACCACATAGCTCAGCAGAATTGATGGTAGCTAGCTTCCAGTCTCTGGCTTCTGTGGGTATAGGAATCGTCTGCTTTTTTTTTTTTTTCCCACAGATCACCCAAAGAATCTGTGCTGCGCTCAGTGTGGGTTCGGTTTCTCCTTCAGTTTCCCACCGGGTTGCTAAGGTTACCGAATTGTAGCGTCTCTGGAGAGTACTTACATGACCTCCACAAGCTCTCTCACCCACCTCTTTTTTTTTCCCCCACCTCAGTTCATTAGCTCTACCCTTTTATTTATTTTTTTTAACTTTTATTTAATGAATATAAATTTCCAGTGTTCAGCTTATGGATTACAATGGCTTCCCCCTCCCATAACTTCCCTCCCACCCGCAACCCTCCCCTCTCCCGCTCCCTCTCCCCTTCCATTTGCATCAAGATTCATTTTCAATTCTCTTTATATACAGAAGATCAATTTAGTATAAAGATTTCAACAGTTTGCACCCACATAGAAACACAAAGTGAAACATACTGTTTGAGTACTAGTTATAGCATTAAATCACAATGTACAGCACATTAAGGACAGAGATCCCACATGAGGAGCAAGTGTACAGTGGCTCCTGTTGTTGACCCAACAAATTGACACTCTAGTTTATGGCGCCAGTAACCACCCTAGGCTGTCGTCATGAGTTGCCAAGGCTATGGAAGCCTTCCAAGTTTGCTGACTCTGATCATATTAGGACAAGGTCATAAAAGACAGAGTGAGGATAGTAACCAATGATCCTAAGAGTGGCATTTACCAGGTTTGAACAATTATACAGCATTAAGTGGGGAAGAGGACCATCAGTACACACAGGTTGGGAGTAGAGCCATTGGTGGTAGAGTAGAGGTTATGATTACAAAGGAATGAGGCCCAAGTGTGCTAGACAGGGTCTAGAACAAAGGGCAGAGTCATTATTAGAGGAGCTAAGAAAGGTGCTGTCTAAGCTACAATTAAGTTTTCTGATTGAGAGGCAAATAGAACCTGATAGAAGGGGCTTGATAATAATCTGGTGGGCTTTAGGCCTTGTAAGTTAAGAGGCCCAGACCTATCTATCTCTTCCCATGGGGTATATCCTAAGGGAGGTGTGAACCTCCTAGGGGAAGGCACTCTGTTGACTTTCATTACTTGGCTGGCCTGGGAGGAGAGCTGGCCAGGTAAAGGCAGGTGGCATCTCTAACAAGAAATTGACAGTTCTGCCTGCAATGTTGCTGACCCTACTTGACCATCCCCTCAGCTGCAGTGGTCACTTTGGAAGTTGGGCTGAGTGAAGGGCTTTTCAGCTTAGAGCCAATAAGATCTGTGGCTCTGACCTGGGCATCCTTCGACTCCAGGGCAGGTCCATTTCCAGTGATCCAACTCTTGGCAGAGCTGCCAGGGCTCTTCACAAGTTGACTTCTGCTGAAGCCCAGGCTTACCGCATTGAAAGCCACTGCAGTGGACTGGCCTGTTGGAGCTCTACCCTTTTATTAAATCCTAACCTCCTGGTATTTCACCTCCCCCTCCCCCCCAGAGTCAGGATTTTCTGTTTGACTTAGTTCGAGCTCAGCTCTGAGTTCGCGCATAGCACTGTTGCGCACAGCTCTGATGTCATGCACAGCCCTGAGGGCGCACACCTTTTACATATATCGAGAATGGCGCCTGCTCTTTGTCTCTTGCACACCTTTGCAAGGTGGGCGAAGAGAGAAACTCATCTGTACTGGTCCCCCCCACCCCTATTTTTTTTTGTTCTCTCCTGAAGTTAGTTTGGTGAGCTCTCCCTGCGCAGCTTCCAGCCCAGTTCCCTCTCTGTCTGCTGCTTCTCCAGCCAACGTCTCCGATTACTGAGCTCACCTCCCCCTCCAGCGTGGATGTGAATACTCAGAGCCAGAGCCGTGAGTGTCCTTGCTCTCACCGCAGGTCATCTGTGTCTCCTGCACTAGATCCAGAAGGGTTTCCTCTGCATTTTTTTCCCTGGGCCTTCCCCTGTATTTATTGTAATTTCTCTTTTATCAACCTATCTTTTCCCGGACTATCAATGTGCGTCCTCACTATTCGCCATCTTGGCTCCGCCCCTCCCTTTTGTTAACTAGTAAGCATTTTGCAAATGGAAAGTAGTTGTTTCAAAGATAGAAATGAATACCATTTAAGGCTAGTTTAAAACAGAAACTTCCTTAACTATTCTGCAAATCTAAATTCATTATAATCAAAATCTAGAACAAAAGATTAGGTACATATTTAAAGTAAACCTCTACTGATTTAGATAAATTTCCAATGTGTTTTAATTTATTCTGAATTATAATTGACTATTTCAAGGTATGCAAGTAAATATTTTACTATACTCGTGTTCATGATATGGGGTTAATGTCCACAGGTGATGGATATTGTTAATTTTCAGAATGTACTTAAATAAATAAAAGATCAGTCCATGAACAGCTTCAGAATAGCTGGAAGGAAGAGCCTCTATAAAGAAGTACTGGGGGTCAATGGCTGCTGGACAAAACCCATGGCTGATACTGTCACAGGTCTGACACTCAGCTAAGAACTCTGGAACTCAGACCGCTACTTCAGCCCAGACAGACTTCATGAGTGTCTAGGGAGGGCAAATAAAATAATCCAGCTAAAATTGGACAAAGTGCATTGATATCATTATTGGGACTACATATGTTCTTTGAATGACTTTTTCATATTAGTTTACCTTCCCAAAATCTTACTGGAAAATAAATTTTCAAAAATCTAAGGGAAATCGAGGAAGGTGTGTGGATATATATTTCTCTTACTTTAAATAATAAGAATTTTAAAATTTTACTTACCTTGTTTTTTAAAGATTTATTTATTTGAAAGAGTTAGAGAGGGAGAAAGAGAGTGCTCCCATCCACTGTTTCACTCTCCAAAGGGCCAAAATAACTGGGACTGAGCCAGGGCAAAGCCAGGAATTAGGAGCTTCTTCTGGGTCTCCCACATAGGTGCATGGGCCCAAACACTTGGGCTGCTTTCCCAGATGCATTAGCAGGGAGCTGAACTAGAAATGGAGCAGCCAAGACTTGAACCAGTGCCTTGCAGGCAGCAGCTTAAACCTGCTACTTCACAGTGCCAGGACCAATAATAAGAAATTTAAAGGAATATTTTCTTGCATAAAAGAAAATTATAAAGATAAATATTTGGGGGAGGTAAATACATCCAAATGCCTAATGAAATCTGTTTCACAGGAAATGGCACTAGATCAAAATTGTTCCTATTATAAGTTACATATGTGGGAATATACACAGAGTAAATCTATCTTTGCCATACTTTTTTTGGTAAGCTTTATTTATTTGTTTGAAAGTCACAGTTAGAGAGAAACAGGGGGATGGAAAGACAGAGAGGGAGAGACAGAGACTGTTGTACCCGAAACATCTGATATACACCAATTAAGACCACCAGGAGCCAAGGCTGATGCAAACGCAAGAGTTTTATTTCAAACTCAAGTCCAGCTGAGCTGGATCGGTGGCCCCTACAATAAGGTCGTTAGGGTTTTTAGACAGTTGAACAAACAAGTTCAGCTATACAGCATCTGATAGGCTTATATTTTAAATTTATACTTGTTGTTTTATGATTGGCTAAAGTGTTCGAGCTGTTAGGGTGTATATGCCAAACTGCATGGTTTTGGGATGTTATCATTCACCTTAACTGCCAGAAAAGACACCTGGAACTTTACGTATTTCCCTGCTACCTGTCTGTTGCTAGGAGAATTTATCGAAAGGGGAGTTTTATTTTCTTCTTTTAGGAGCTTTTGGCTTAGGGTTCAGGGCCCGGTCAGGCCTGAGTTACAAGATGGAGGCCTAGTCTAAAATAGCTGCACCTTGATCCAGGCTCAGGTCTCTCAAGACTGGAGGTGGGTGGTTTTAGATCTGCTGGTTTATTCTCCAAGTGGCCACAATGACGGGGACTGAGCCAAGCCAAAGCCAGGAGCCTAGCACTCCATCTGGGCCAGGGCCCAAGTACTTGGGCCATCTTCTGCTGCTTTCCCAGATGCATTAGCAGGGAACTGGATCAGAACTGGAGCTGCCAGGATTCAAACAGGGCCCATATGAGATGCCAGCAACGCAGATGGTGGCTTAACCCAGTGTGAAAAAATGCCAGCTGCTTCCACCATGCTTCAATTCCTCTCATGTACATATCTCTATGCATACATTCATATGTTGAGAAATAATTCTGGAGAGAACACACAAATGGCTAGCAAAGGCTACCTTTTATGTAGGAGCTGGTATTTGACAGGAAATTAGAATTGAAGAAGGATGATAAAGGGGATTTGGTTTTATATATACTGCTTGAGTTTTAAATTACAGCATATATGCATTAATTGTATACTTAGAACTTTGTATTTTAAGAATACTACACACCACTTACCCCCAGCAAACAAAAAGTTGTGGTCAAACAATTATAACTGGGTGTGTTATTTAGCCTATCGCTGTGAGTTTGGCAACATTTTACTTTCTTTTGGTCTATGTATTTGAGAACTGCACTATAATAATCCAAATATTAGGTTAAATTATGAGCCATGATTGAAATGCTCTTTTTATATTCCAGGATTTTTTTCTCTCAAAATTGTTTAAAATTAATTTTGATTATTGTTAATGATCATGTTTTAGTATGAAAAATTCATCAGTTATAACATATTAGAGAAGATGCTGGGTGTCATGGAAAATTTTAAAGTAAAGGCTGCTGTCCCTGTACCAGCATGGAGACCTGGTCAAGCTACTCAACCTACAATGTCAAAATGAACAGCGCTCCTACAGAACACAGTAACTTCAGCCAGAGAAATAAACTGTTCTGCATACCCACAAAAGGTTACTTGACACGTCAGTAGCTAGAAGGGCTGGCAACGGATCACTGTGGGTGAAAAGGAACGCTCTGAAATGATACCTCCTGGCCTTACCAGGGAGCTAGAGGCTCTCCTGCCTCCAAACCCCCAAAGGCTAGAGCACAGGTTGTCACCCACCCCCACACCAGGCTCCATGAGAGTCCATTAACACACTGGAAAGTGGAATTTAACAGTTGCCCTGACTTCCTCACACAGCTTTCTTAAAAGCCAAATAAGATAATCTATAGGACAAGATTCTCAGAAGTACAAGGCATAACCTCAGGGAAGGGATGGAGAGCAATGCTTCTGATTTTGCCTCCACCTCTGTCACTAATGACTGTGGGTCTGTAAAGAATATGAAACAGAGGTTGCACAGAAAGGGCAGAGGTAAAATACAGAGCACAGTAGGACATAGGAAATCACGGGAATATCACAGGGCATCAGCCAGTAAATTCTAGTTAATAAGTTAGAGATCAGTGAAGTGGCACAGACTTAAACATACATAGCCAAAACCTAGAAACTAAATTGGAAAAGTGATTCCAACTCCACAGGCTCCCTAATCACAAACTCACAAGCTCATATATCTACTTTGTAGAATAACATCTTGATTTTCTGTCTTGTGGATTTTTTTTCAAGATTCCAGGTTCTGGGACAAATTAGCAACCACCTTAGACCTGCCCATGAGCTGAACACACACTTGTTAACCCCAATTTCAATCTATAAGGTTCCTTACCATTAACTCCTTGAGGAGTTGGAAATTCACTGATAGCTGCCCATACTCTTGTGCTGATCTTTGCACATAAATACCTACTTTCTTCCACCACCCCAGTGTCAATGATTGGCTAAGTGATTGCCAGGTGAGTTGACCCAGGGTCAGGGGTTCTCCAAGAAAAGACTTCAAAAAAGAACTGTGGTGATGCAAAAACATAGCAGAGTGGCAGCTGTGAGCCAGCAGTGGCTCTGACACGGGCCCAGAAACGTGTGTCCTTAGAAAGCTCCCAGTGATGCAGAGGTTGCTGGTCCCCAGACCCCACTTTGGTTAGCACTGAGCCTGAGTTCTAGGACCAGACTGCCTGTGCTCTGACCTCATTCTGCCAGTTAACCATGTGCAATGGGTCAAATTGTGTGTCTCTCAAAATTCATATGTTGAATTCCTAAACATTGAATACCTCAGAACCCAGAACTTCTTCAGAGATAGAGTCTAGGTTAGAGTGAGATTGTTTTGGTAATTCATTGTGGTGTACTCAGCAAACCAGTATACTCTGTGGCATTGGCTTCCTCTGTGTTCCTTAATCTGTAGAACATAATCTCATCTCCTAAGGCTTCTTTGAAGATTAGTTGAGCTAATGCATGAACAATGCTAAAACAACATAGGCAAATTATAAATACTCAGTGAATGTTATCTAATATTATTAACAGCAATATCGTCATCTTCATCATAAAAAATGGGATCTGATATCTAACCATACAGCATCCCAATCCATTCCTTTTTCTGAAAACCTTTTATTTAGTTAATCTTTATAGTTTTCTAACTGATGACATTTCAACCTTTCTTTGGATGCAAGGATTCTCAGAATTAAAATTATTACTCAGAGCAAGCATTTTTACAAGATATTTGTACATTTGTGTTCATGTGGGAATAATAATGCACTTTTCTTATTGTTTTTACCCGTGTTCTGTGTTCTTTTCCCATTGAAATGAAGTAGATTAAAATAAAAACCTTTGAAAGTAGTTTCTAAAATACTTATTCTTTTTTTTATTTGATAGGTAGAGTTAGAGAGAGAGAGAAAGGTCTTCCTTCCATTGGTTCATTCCCCAAATGGCTGCTACAGTCGGCGCTACACCAATCCAAAGCCAGGAGTCAGGTGCTTCTTCCTGGTTTCCCATGTGGGTGCAGGGACCCAAGCACTTGAGCCATCCTCCACTGCCTTCCCGGGCCACAACAGAGCTGGACTGGAAGAGGAGCAACCAGAACTAGAACCCGGCGCTCATATGGGATGCTGTTGCCACAGGCGGAAGATGAGCCAAGTGAGCCATGGCGCTGACCCCTAAAATACTTATTCTTGCTTTCTTTTCTCCAAATGATTGCACATATGCAGTGTAAAATACCAATGGTAAGAATGGAACACCACAACAATCAAAACAGAAGTAAGAACCAGCCTCATGGGAGTGCAACAGGAATGTCCCACTGCTCCTATGCGACCAGAGGCTGCACTTCTCAATTGAGTGTTCAAAAGTCTTGTTTCTTTGGAGCCTCTCAGATGTAAAATATGCACGTAGAATTGTACATTTTTCAGAATTGGAAACATAATGTGAAACACTAAAAAGGTCTTACGGAGTATGCCTATAGCTGATGTACAAGAGTACTTCAAAAGTTTATGTAAAATGAAATTAAAATTGTTTATTTTAAATCTGAAGTCCATACATTTTTTTCATAATATATATTCTCAGTGGATTCTTGAAGACCCCTCATGTATAGACTTCAAAGTTTTTGCGCATCTTAGCATGTATTTTTACTCTCAGTTGTTCAAATTTAGCTGAAAATTGATCCCTGTTAAATATAAGAGTGGGAAAAAGAGAGGGAGGAGATGTACAGTTCAGCACACGCTCAATCAGACTTACCCCCAATGGTAGAGTTAGAAACATGCCAGGGTATTCCAATTTAATCCCATCAAGGTGGCATGTACCATTGCCATCTCACTAGTCCATGTGATCAATTTCAGTTCACAATTGATCATAATGATAGGAATAAGAGTCAAAGGGATCATATAAACAAGACCAGTGTCTGCTAATACTAACTGATAAAATGAAAAAGGAGAGAACAACCCAACATGGGAAGCAGGATACACAGCAGACTCGTAGAATGGCAGATGTCCTAAACAGCACTCTGGCCTCAGAATCAGCCCTTGAGGCATTTGGATCTGGCTAAAAAGCCCATGAGAGTATTTCAGGCATGGAAAGCCAAGACACTGGGGCAATAAAACAAAAAATGACCTAAATGAAAGATCTCTGTGAGTGAGATCCCAGTAGAAAGAATGGGCCATCAAAGAAGGAAGTATCTTTCTCCGAAGGGAGGAGAGAACTTCCACTTTGACTATGGCCTTGTCTAAATAAGATCGGAGTTGGCGAACTCAAGAGGCTTCCATAGCCTTGGCAGCTCATGACAAGAGCCTCGGGTGATTACTGGTGCCATAAACAAGAGTGTCAATTGTTAAATCAACAACAGGAGTCACTGTGCACTTACTCCCCATGTAGGATCTCTGTCCTTAATGTGTTGTACTATATGAATTAACGGTATAACTAGTACTCAAACAGTGCTTTATACTTTGTGTTTCTGTGTGAGTGCAAACTGTTGAAATCTTTACTTAATATATACTAAATTGATCTCCTTTATGTGAAGATAATTGAAAATGAATCTTGATGAGAATGGGATGGGAGAGGGAGTGGGAGATGGGATGGTTGCAGGTGAGAGCGAGGTTATGGGGGAAAAATTCACTATAATCCAAAAGTTGTACTTTGGAAATTTATATTTATTAAATAAAATTTAAAAAGATTAGTCATTATTTAAATTTGTGTATTTCTATTTTAAATCCAGACACACAGAGAGAGAAAAGACAGAGAGTGAGACAAAGATAGAGAGAGATCTTCTATCACTTCACAAATGCCCATGATAGCCAGATCTGGGCCAGGCCAAAGCCAGGAGCCAGGAACTTTTTCCAATTCTCCCACGGAAGTGACAGGGAGCCAAGTACTTGAGCCATGTTCTGTTTCCTAGGGCATGTGTTAGTGTAGTGGGATTCACGAAGAGAGAGGAGACAACAAGGCCAGTAAGCAGCTATTATTATTATTGTTATTATTATTATTATTATTATGCCAGGACAAGGGCCAGTTGGATTTTTATCCAAAAGCCTGAACCCTGAACAAAGAGGTGTATTCCTTATATATGGTTTTAGCTTATTTGCCTCCCTTATATGGTTACACATAAATGTTTGATTGGATATTCTAATATTACATGGCAGATATGGAAATTGATATAATGCATGTACACATATTCACTGATTATGTGTTTTTTACACACATATGTGGCTACATGCTGCTTAGGAAGGGTTAACATCATTGCTGGGTGCTAAGAAGCAGGAATCCAAGCATATAGTAACTTCACAGGCAAGCAGGCGTTAACTACATTTCATTCCCAGGACATGTTCCTCCCTTTTTTCTTTTTTAATTCAGTCTTTGGGAAGGCCTCTACCAAAACTTGAATTATGTTAGTTAGAAACAAGTTCAATTAAAAGAAAAGGCCTCTACCACATTAGCAGAAATCTGGATTAGAAGCAGAGTGGGGACTCAAACCCGGGTACACTGACATGGGACGTAGGTGTCCCAAGGAGCAGGTTAACCTGCTGCATCATAATGTCTACCACCAAATTTTATCTTTTTAATTCCATTTTCCATGAACTTTTTGAAGTATCCTGTATATTAATTAACACAAATCACCAGTAATTTCATTTTATTTATTTTTTAATATTTTAAAGAATACAACTTCATGCATTTAATATATATAAATTTGAGAACATGGTGATTCTTCCCCCCTACATCAGTCCCACCCATACTCCCACTTTTCTCCCTTCTCCCTCTTCTTTTTCCATTCTTATTTTTGCTGAGATCAATTTTCAGTTAATTTTACACTCATAAGATTCACCCTACACTGAGTAGATAGTTCACTGAATAGAATGAAGAAAAAACAAAAACAAACAAGAAAACATTGTTCATCGACTGCCAAGGCAAGGGCTCTTCAAAATCATCACATCACAATGTGTCAGTTTCGCTCCTATAGATTATATTTTAACTATTCTATTAGTTACCATAGATCAGAGAGACTGGCTTATTTCACTAAGTGTAACTGTCTCCAGTTGCATCCATTTTGTTGCAAATGAAGGATTTCATTTTTTTACCTCTTTGTCATATCCCATAGTGTGTATATACCATAATTTCTATATCTAGTTTTCAGTTGATGGGCATCTGGGTTGATTCCATATCTTAGATATTATAAATTGAGCTGAAATGAACATGGGGGTACCAATAATTTGATTTTAAATATTGCATTTTCCAGAACAGTGTGCCTGCTCTGGGAGATTGTATGGTCTGTTGAGGAAGCAGTGAAATGCAGTGGTTGGAACAGGGTCTCTGGAACCGGGCGCTGAAGCTGAGCTCTTGCTCCACCCTTCTTGGTAGTGAGACCTCAGACAAGTTACTTGACCTCTCTGTGTTTAGCTTTTGTAGGATGCAAAATACCCAATTGTAGATTTTTGGGGAGATTAACTGAAATAATTGCTGTGAAATTCTTACCAGAGCATCTGGCGCCTGACTTTTGCCCCATTATTTTCTGTCCCTCTTGTTTTTTTTTTTTCCTTTAAAATGATTGTATTTAAAGTTAAAATCAGGGCAGCATGTGGTGCAGCAGTTATGTCACTGCTTGAGACACCAGCATCCTTTATCTAAGTCCATGACTTTAGTCCCAGTCCTGTTTCCACTCCACCTATCTGGGAGACTTGGAAAGATTTCCAGGCTCCTGGCTTCATCTTGACTCAGCCCTGCCTATGCAGGGATTGGAAGAATGAACCAACAGATGGAAGATCTCTGTCTCTCCACCCCCTGTTGTTTCATTCTCTCTCTTCCTTTCAAATAAATAACTAATTAAAAAAGAAGTTATAATTATTCAAAGATTGCACTGCTTGAATGCCTATTGCTCTTTGTCTGCCTACTGGGCTGAAGTTTTGACTCAAAAGAATAAACCCATATCCCAGGTATATCCTTAAGTTGGTAAATATTTCTGAAAATCTTTTTTAGGCTTATTACCTAAATGACTTTTCCCCCAGCTCCAGTAGTTTATATTGTCAGAGCTACATACACCAAGCGGGTGTATGTAAAGTGTTGCTTTAGAATTGACAGGATATTTTAAAAAGTCACTACTGTGGAGAACATCAAATATGCATCACAGAGGCACTGACAACCCTGGGCCCTGTGTGTGTGCAGAGCTGAAACCTGTTTTGTGGGCAGAGTCTCCCCCCTGGCCCTGTGAGTGGACCCTCCAGAAAGCAAGAAGCCAAAGCCTTCCTAACTTCTATACTTGAAAGCTCCTGTGGCAGTAACTGCTAAATATGGTCACAAAGTCTGAGCCAAGAGGTTTCCAACACCAAAGAATTAAAACTGAGTTATTGCACAAATGCTAATTTTATGGATTTCTCATTATTTAATAATTTCTTCCTGAAAATTAATAGAATGCACACATCTAGGAACATTATTTCATGTTAAAGAAATATAGTTTATGCAGTCATTGTTGTAGCCTGGCAGGTTAAGCCATCACTGTGATGCTGGCATCTCGTATGGGTACTGGTTTGAGTAACGGCTGCTCCACTTCATATCCAATTCCTACTGGTGCACCTGGGAAAGTAGCAGAAGTACTTGGACCCCTACCACTCACGTAGGAGACCTGGATGGAATTCTGAGCTCCTAGCTTTGGCCTGGCTCAGTCCCAGCCATTGCAGCTGTTTGGAGAGTGAACCAGTAGATTGAAGGTTGATTCTCTCTCTCTCTTTCTCTCCTTTTCAAATAAATAAATCTTTTTCAAAAAAATGAAATTGATAAAAGCCTTTTTTTCAATTAGTGAAGTTATATCCTTCTACTAGTTTTCCAAATATAACTTGTCAACTATAACTAGTATTACCTTTTCATTTCTACACTAATGTTTAAAGCAGGACTGACATGTTGAAATGTTGACAGACTCAACTCTACAAAGTAGAAAAGTAAAATAAATTTTTAGGAATTGTACCACAGTAAAAATAAGAATGTTTTTCTGATTCAGTTGTTCATAAAAATAGAAAAAAAGTTTTATTTGTAAGTTTGTAATTTTTGTTCATTTATTTATCTTACCAGAGGGGAAGGCAGTAAATTAGACACTCTATAATATAGAAATACCTTTTATTTATTTGTTTTTTGCCTAGATTATTAGTCAACATTCTCCAGAAACCAGAACAGGCATACACACACGTATAGATACACAAATTGTAGTCAAATCAGGCTTGAAGCACAAGGTATAATGCTTCATTTCAAGGCTGAAAGCAGGAAAAGACTGATGAAGTCGCAGCTCAAAGCACAAAGAGCTCCCCGACTCAGGAAAGGGTAAGTCTTTCCATTTCCTTAAGCTTTCAACTGATGGGATGAGGGCCACTCACATTGGGAGGACAATTTGCCTTATCTGGTCTAGTAATTGAAATGTTCTTATCCAAAGGCTTTCATAGACAAACTCAAAACAGTGTTTGACCAGTATCTGGGCATTCTGTGGCCAGCTCAAATTGACATATAAAATTAACTGTCAGGAGGTGTGCCAGTAAACCTCAGGCAGCCCTGAACCCCACCCTGCACAGGGCTGCCATATCCAGAGCCAGAGCTGTTGCTGAAGCAGCCTGAACATAGAGACACACACATGAGGGAAACATTAGTGATGACAAAAATATTCCACATATTTACTTTATGAAAGACTGCTGTTTCCCCTTGTTTATTGACACCCAAGAAGAGGATTCCCATTTAAAATGATACGGTTGCTTTGCCCCCTATTAAAGTGACCAGAGCACAGATTATTATGGGTAGACCATTAAAATTATACCAGGAATTGGGGATATAAGTAAATGAAATGATGTCAAATCTTAAAAGTCTGAAAACTAAAGTTACTGTTCATTAATTGAAGGACAGCTTGAAATATTTTTTGAAATCTCGCTTAAGAAACATAATGTTGTTTTGGCAACAAATTGTACAAGTGAAAGAAATTAAATACAAATGGAACTAAATTGAGAAATAAAATAAATAAAATTATAGGCCACATCATATATAAATAGGAGTTGATAGGTTTATACAGTTTTAAAAATACTATTAAAACAAAATGTAGTTAGGGAAACCATGCCATTCATTTAACATGATGTTAAACACTGTATTTAAATTGTGTATATGTTGTAGGTACATGTGTGTATGTGTCCTGTGTATGTTTGTTTATGTTTGAACACACTTTAACACAAATTACTATAATGATTTAGAATATTTATATTCATTTCTCTAATATTCACTTTTATTAGAGACTTTAGTCAAATATATAATCAAGTATTATCTTCCAAAAGTATTGTTAAAAATTTAGTTCCTGCACCATGTTGTAGTGGGCTAAGCCTCTGTCTCTGGTGCCAGAATCTTATATGGGTGCCATTTCATATCCAAGCTGCTCCTCTGAATATCAAGCTCTCTGTTAATGGACTGGGAAAGCAGTAGAAGATGGCCCAAGTGCTTGGGCCCTGCACCCACATGGGAGACCCGGAAGAAGCTCCTGGCTCTTGGCTTCAGATCAACTCAGCTCTGATTGTTCCAGCCATCTAAGGAGAGAACCAGTGGAGAGAAGACCACTCTCGCTGCCTCTCTCTCTGTCTGTAACTCTACCACTCAAATAAATGAATAAAATATTAAAAAATGATAAAAAGTACACAAAAAAACCCTGTACTATTCAGTTATGGCATAGCACATGATTTTTAAAAATAAAAAGTCTGTTCTACAAAGTGGAAATAAAATACACAGTTTGTTTACAAAATTAAAAGTTAGTTTAGAAATCCCTATGCCAACCATCTAGTTTCAGCCAAATTACAAATGGTGTAGCTAGGAGGTAGTTTTCCTTTATACATCTGAGCTTCACAGGAGGGCAATAATCTTACAGAACCTCTCAGCAATGACAGACCTGAGACCTAAATCAAGCAGAATTTCCTTCACAGGCACATAAGCCAAAGCATGTAGGAAAATAATGAATTTGAATCCTCTCCCACCTACTCTTGAACTACAATACACACATTTTGAAATGGAATTTAGATTTTGTGCCACAAAATGCATAACACAAACATGAAAATGCATGCTAGAGTTAAAAGCAGATATTTGGAGGAAAATATGTATATAGCAAAATAAGAAGGCATATACTTAGTGTGTTATTTTAGTTTATGAATATGGCATTTCATAATGGTTTCAATGTGAAAAATATGAATTTGTTAATATCATTAGTGTCTGGCTTTCTAGATTTGAATTCAATCTTTTGTCTACTAACACCACCTTTACATTGAGTCCAGAGGCACCATATTCTCTTTCTTTCATAGACTAAGTTGCTTTAATAGATTTTTTTCTTTGATTATATCTATTGTCATTCAAATGTTAATATTTACAAGACTACATATTATAAATATTAACAGTTATAACACCAAAGTTGCTTTTTCTTGATAATGTGCTAATTTTTCATCAAGTAGAATAAGTATTTCATGAAGTATAGAATTTACCTACTGTTCTGATGTATTCTGCATTAATCTTTGTCTTTTCTATGGTTGTAAATCACTAGTACAATTACTATGAATAGGAAAGGAAGGTTCAGCCTTTGAGTTCTCTACTATCCACAGTGGGTTTTTCCTACTGAATTTTCATGAAAAGTGATTGTTTATTTGGAGTTGTATATTATTGGCAATTGTCATGCCTCATTAATATTTTAATAATTAAACTTTAGCTTACTAGAGTAGAAGCTTGCATCATATTTAAAACTGTTTCCAAGACATTGAAACCTTATACATAAAGCCTCCGAGACTTTGAGGTTTGCAATTTAATGTCATTATTAAAGATTTTTTCATTCTGAAGCCTTTGGTTTATTGTTTTAAAAAACATGTGGAAACAGAATTCAGATGATAAACACAATTCTCTGAATATGGGATATAATTGGATTAGATTTAGGACATGTCTTTGTATGTCTTCTGCAGCACCTCATTTATAATCAAAGACACTGGGGAAAAAAACCTGACAACTATTATTTATATGTGTGGTTACTTCAAAACTTTGTGAGAAAATAGAACTAAAAGAAAAGTTTATTTTGATGCAAAAAAATTATTGAAATCCATGCATAGTTTTTAAATAATACGTATTACAATTAACTTTTTGAAAATGCCACGTGAGTATATGTGTATGTGTACTGTTATGTATGTGTATATGGAAGAAGAGAGAGAGAAAATAACTCATATTCTAGGAGAACAATAGTTCTGCTGATCGCCTCTCTCCGGATGCCTTAAGTACTCTCCTTATATGGGGAAAAAACTGAGCAGCAAAGATAAAACTCTGGTTGAATGAAATGTGTCCACTTATTGAAAGAATCAGTAAGGCTAAGACCCTCTAAGTCACACTAAACATAGGATGTAAGAATAAGATTTCATTACTATATAGGTTCACTGGCTTAGTAATATTTCACTAACAATGATGTGGAAAATTTGAACATAATTTAGTATTTCCAGCATTTTGGTACAATATGAGTTACTGAATAACAAAGATGCCATAAACATGAATTTAAATGGATATTTAGGGGCTAGGCATTGTGGTATAGTGGGTTCAGCTGCTACTTGAGTGGCCTGCATCCCATATCAGAGTGCCTGGGATTGAATCCTGCTTCTGATTCTGATCCAACTTCCTGCTAATGTGCACCTCAGAGGCAGCAAATGATGGCTCAAGTACTTGGCTCCCTGCCATCCATGTGAGACCCAGTTGGAGTTCCGGAGTTCCTGGCTGCTGGCTTTGGTCTAACCCAGCCCTGGCTTTGCAGGTATTTGAAGAGTCAACTAGCAGATGGAAGATTTATCTCTCTCTCCCTCTCTCCCTCTCCCTCTCTTTCTCTCTCTATCTCTCTATCTCTCTCTTTCTCTGTCTCATACTCTGCATTTCAAATGAATAAAAATAAATACAATTTAAAAAAATAAAAAGTAAGCAAAATGCATAAATTCAAAATTATGTACATTGTGCAAAATGTAGCATGCACACTGTCTGATGAAAATACCACAAAGACATAAATCCAAAGACCAAATATTTTTATTAAGGAGTTAATCATTTTATTTAATCAATTAGTTTATATTTATTTGAAAGGCAGAGAGAGAGAGAATGAGAGAACAAGCTTCCAACTGCTTGTTTATTCTCCAAGTGCCCACAATAACCAGATCTGGGACCAGCAAAAGCCAAGAGCCAGGAACTCCAACTGGGTCTCCAACATAGGTGGCATGTATCCAAGTGCTTGAGCCATTGCCTTTCACCTCCCAGGATGCACACAAGCATAAACTGGATTGGTAGTTGAGAGGGAACTCGAACCCAGGCACACTGATGCAGGATGAGGACCTCCCAATCTCTCACGTAGGTGGCAGGAACCCAAATATTTGGTCCATCATCTGCTGCCTGCCATAATGCATTATCAGGAAGCTGAATAGGAAGCACAGAGTAGTGGGGACACAAACCAGCTACTTCAAAGTGGAACCCAGGCATCCTAAGCTGTAGTTTAACCAACTAAGCCATAATTCCTGCCCACTAGCATAATTTTAATAATATTCTTTTTAATGAAAGACTAATTTTATGAAAAAGTATATGGTCACCCAATAATGACAGAAAGACAAACAAATCAGCATTTGTTGTAAAAACCTTACAAAACAATGTAATTGACTATACAGTGATAGACAGTTGGAAACTGATAGATATAAGTGGTTACAGAGGTTCCAAGACTATGAGATGTTTGTTGTAAAGAAAGTGCCTGAAGAAATAAACATTAATACTCTCTTCCTAAGTAAATGTTCTTTAGTAGACCAAATATTTCTGCAAGGCACAAATTGGATCTTTTTACCAAGGCCAACATATTTTTGCCCTTCTGAAAGGGAAACTGACAGAACAGGAATTAGGGTGAGGTGAGCCAGAGAATTAGGCAAGTGAGGGGTAACACTCTGCCATATTTAAATTTTGATATTCTGCTCATGATAGATTTTTTTGCATTTGTTTTTGTTTATATTTTAAAATTTTATTTAAGTTCCGCAAGTTTCATGTGTTTCATATATACAGATTTAGGAACATAATAGCACTTCCCCCTCTATCCTCCCTCCCACTCACACTCCAAACCTTCCTCCCTCTTTCTCTCGGATTCTCGTTCTTAATTTCACAATGATCTCTTTTAAATATACTTAATGATCACATACTTAACCCTATTCTTGAGGTATTAAGATATTATTTATCTTGATTACTGAGTTTTGTGGTTCTCCATTAAATTGTGTTCCTACAAGGAGTTCTTCATTCACCTCACCTACAACAGATTCTATACAAGGTGCACCTGGAGTTAGACACAAAAAACTACAGACTATGACCTTTGGTGCAGAGGAAACCCTTCAAAATACCTGAAGCCAAGGTTACTCCACTTTACCAAAATCAAAACTGGAGAATCTGTAAACATATTTGGGGATTGTGAGGTCCCCACACAAAGAGATCATGTCAGTGAATTAAACTTGGTATTTTAATAAATCTACTGAGAACCAGAAAACGATGGCTATTAAGCTTTTCTCCTTTATCCTTTTATCAAAATGAAGTTTGCCTTTATCTGATGTCAGCACATTGATGCCTGTTTTTTGTGTAATGTATTACTTGAGTTTTTTGAATAGTCCATATTCCTCTCCTTGCCCCTCCCCCAAAATTATTGCTCTTGTATCCATGTATTGTGTCTAGTTTAAGTCACTAATTCAAATTACACTATAGGAATCAAATTAGAGTTTGCAGCTGTTATTAAATTTAGGTCAGTCTAAATTTGTAAATTAGCTGGGAAAAAAACTGCACATTGTCAACTATTGTCAACTATTGTCGACTATTTCTGCTCTAAGTACTCACATAAAATCATAACAGAAAGAATGCAACAATGAAGTAAACTCATCTACTATAAGTTTAATTTTAAGTCTCTGATTTGACTTGCTTCTCAGAGGAAACAACATATATTTTTGAAACCCCAATGCTCAATTTTCGAATTAGTCATGATTTTTTAGTTCCTCCCAGCTCTAATTTGCCAGATAGGTCATAGACCTGGCTGAGAAACAGGGCATATATGTGAGCAACTGATCTAAACTTTCCACTTATGTACACATGCCTTCAACTAAACAGTCATATATCAGCTAAATGACATCATATTCATTCTCCTAAATACTCTAATCAAACCACTAATCTCAATTAAATAGGCTTTGAATTAGAAAATCCAGTCACTAGAAAAAGGACTCATAAACTAAAACCTTCATTCAAGTAACTTTTGTAGTGGCAAAACAAGGATAAAAGGAAAAACTAAAATGCCTAAAACCCATAAAATTATCCAATGGGATAAATAAATGTAGCTTATGCATTCAATAGAGTATCATATAGCAGTGAACATTAAGAACATTAGCTACATATTTCAGTACGCCTGAATCTCAAAAATATAAGTTGAACAATAACAGTTTTTAAAAAAAATTACAGACTGTATATCCTAAATATATAGTGTTTAAAAAGAGGAAAATAATATTTTATGTGAAGAATCATACATGTGATAAATTGCTAAATAAAAATAAAGGTATAATTTTTTAAAGATTTTATTTCTTTTTATTTGAGAGGTAGAGTTATAGACAGTGAGAGAGAGACAGAGAGAAAGGTCTTCCTTCTGCTGCTTCACTCCCCAAATGGCCGCAACAGCTGGAGCTGCACCAATCTGAAGCCAGGAGCCAGGTGCTTTTTTCTGGTCTCCCACCTGGATTCAGGGGCCCAAGCACTTGGGCCATCTTCTACTGCTTTCTCAGGCCAAAGCAGAGAGCTGGACTGGAAGTGGAGCAGCCAGTACTAGAACCAGAGCCCATATGGGATGCCAGCACTGCTGGCGGAGGATTAACCTACTGCGTCACAGCGCCAGCCCCAAATAAAGGTATAATTAACACCGAATTTAGAATAGTGTTAACCTGAGGAACTGATAAATACTAGTGTTTTTCAATTTCTCAATTTCAATTTTCAATTTCTCAAGTTAGAGATGGATACATATATATTATTTCACAGAACTTATTATTTTTCTTTTTTTTTAGAGAAACCACTCTTTATTTAAAAACTGTACTATAGTAAGTTTCATTATAAAAATCCAGGTAAATATGTAATCAAATTATTTTAAAAATTCACACACTTTTATTGTGAAAATCTCCTTATAAGACTGTTAGAAAAAGGTGTAAATAGTCATCAACATGTCATTTTCATCTGAGAGCAAGATGAACCTCTGTGCTCTTAAACAACAGCTTTCTATTTGAATAGAGCCAATTTAGATTTTGCCTTTAAAAAATTTCACTTGCACTCTAAATGACCTTTTCAAAACCTTATATTTCATTTTACAGCTTAAATGTTTTCATTTGACCTACAATTCAGAGCATGTGCCCCTGTATTTGTTATGGTGCTGGATTCATCTACTATTTGTCTATATTTGGTATAGAACAAGATTAACAAATGTTCAGTTTGATCAGAGGTAGATATTA
Source organism: Lepus europaeus (assembly GCF_033115175.1). Taxonomy (NCBI): domain Eukaryota; kingdom Metazoa; phylum Chordata; class Mammalia; order Lagomorpha; family Leporidae; genus Lepus; species Lepus europaeus. The sequence continues at coordinate 66,247 of NW_026909093.1, read as the reverse complement.
TTGCTTGTATTCTCTTTTTTTATTTTTTATTTCATAAATGTGAATTTACAAAGTGCAACTTTTGTATTGTTGTGGCTTCCCCCCCCAACTTCCCTCCCTTCCATGGCCCTCCCCTCTCCCTCTCCCTCTCCCATCCCACCCTTTATCGAATTTCATTTTCAATTACCTTCATTTACTGAAGATCAACTTAGTATATACTAGGCAAGGATTTCAACAGGCTGCATTCACACAACCGCACAAGGTATAGGGTATTGTTCGAGTAGTAGTGTTTTTAAGTTTCATAGTAAAACACATTAAGGGCAGAGATCCTACATGGGGAGCATGTACCCAGTGACTCCCGTTGTTGATTTAACAATTGGCACTCTTATTTATGACGTCATTAATCACCCAAGACTCTTGCTATGAGCTTTCTAGGCTATGGAAGTCCCTTGAGTCCACCGACTCTGAACTTGTTTAGTCAAGGCCATGTCACAGTGGAGGTTCCTTCCTCCCTTCAGAGAAAGGTGCCTCTCTCCTTGATGGCCTGTTCCTTATGCTGGGGTCTTGTTCACCAGGGTCTTTCATTTAGATTGTTTTTTGCCAACATGTCATGGTTTTCCATGCCTGTGAGACTCTCATGGACCTTTTAGCCAGATCCAAATGTCCCAAGGGTTGATTCTGAGGCAGGAGTGCTGTTTTGGGTATTTGCCATTCTATGAGTCTGCTGTGTGTCCTGCTTCCCCCGCAGGATCATACTCTCCCTTTTAATTCTATCCTTCATTATTTGCTTACACTGGTCTTATTTGTGAAATCTCTTCTACACATACCCTATCTTTTTGACCGGTTGTGTATTTATACTTATCACTTTACCAAGTACGCTGGCATTGGTACTTGCCTCCTTGGTAAGATTGATTTGAAATCCCCTGGCACATTTCTTTTTTTTATTATTATTAAACTTTTATTTAATGAATATAAATTTCCAAAGTACAGCTTATGGGTTACAATGGCTTCCCCCCTCCCATAACTTCCCTCCTACCCACAACCCTCCCCTTTCCCGCTCCCTCTCCCCTTCCAATCACATCAAGATTCATTTCAATTCTCTTTATATACAGAAGATCAGTTTAGTATATATTAGGTAAAGATTTCAACAGTTTGCCCCCATATAGCAACACAAAGTGAAAAAAAATACTGTTGGAGTACTAGTTGTAGCATTAAATAAGAGTGTACAGCACATTAAAGACAGAGATCCTACATAATTTTTTAATTAATTAATTTTCTATGCCATTTCCAATTTAACACCAGGTTTTTTTTTTCATTTCCAATTATCTTTATATACAGAAGATCGATTCAGTATATAATTAGCAAAGATCTCATCAGTTTGTACCCATGCAGAAACACAAAGGTAAGTCCGAGTGAGCATGTGCCAACCTCCCTCTCGTATTCCCACTCCTATGTTTAACATAGATCACTTTTCTGTTAATTTTAAATGCCTAAGAATGATTGTGCATTGATTACAGAATTCAACCAGTGGTCTTATGTAGAACAAACAGAGCAACAACAACAACCACAACAACAAAAATACTAAAAGGAAGCCAGTGCCGTGGCTCACTAGGCTAATCCTCCGCCTTGCGGCACCTGCACACTGGGTTCTAGTCCCGGTCGGGGCGTCGATCCCGTCCCGGTTGCCCCTCTTCCAGGCCAGCTCTCTGCTGTGGCCAGGGAGTGCAGTGGAGGATGGCCCAAGTGCTTGGGCCCTGCACCCCATGGGAGACCAGGATAAGCACCTGGCTCCTGCCATCGGATCAGCGCGGTGCGCAGGCCGCAGTGCGCCTACTACGGCGGCCATTGGAGGGTGAACCAATGGCAAAAGGAAGACCTTTCTCTCTCTCTCTCTCTCACTGTCCACTCTGCCAGTCAAAAATAAAAAATAAATAAATAAATAAATAAATAAATAAAATACTAAAAGGAATAAAATAGTAAGTTGTTCCTCAGTAGTCTAGACAAAGGGCTGATCCTGTCATTGTCTCTCATAGTGTCCATTTCACTTAGCAACAACAACAACAAAAATACTAAAAGGAATAAAATAGTAAGTTGATCCGCAACAGTCAAGACAAGGGCTGATCATGTCATTGCCTCTCATAGTGTCCATTTCACTTCAATGGGTATCATTTTAGATGCTCGTTTAGTTGCCATCGATCAGGGAGAACATATGATATTTGTCCCTTTTGGACTGGCTTATTTCACTCAGCATGATGTTTTCCAGCTTCCTCCATTTTGTTGTAAATAAGATTTATTTGAAAGGCAGAGTGAAAGAGGGAAATCTTCCATCTGTTGGTGCATTCTCCAAATGGCTCTAACAACCAGGACTAGGTCAAGCCAAAACTAGCCACCAGACCATCTGGGTCTCCCATGTGGATGACAGGTGCCCAACCATTTAGGCCATTTTCTACCACCCTCCTAGGCACATTAACAGGAAGCTACATTGGAAGTGGAGAAGCCAGGACTCCACCTGGCTCTCTGATAGGAGATGCTAGCATCGCATATAGTAGATTAAGCTGCTGTGACACAATGCTGGCCCGCTAAACATGTATTTGTGATGTGTGTAAAAATAAAACTAAATATATACTATAAAACAGCTCAAAAGCATTTGCTACATTAGGATGTCTACATTTATAAAATTTATGGAGATACATTTAACTATGAAACCTGGTATGTAAATATTAAAGTATAAAATATGATGCTATATCTATTATTATACAATCATTTCCCAGCCTATTTCCTTTTGTATTATTTAATGAATTATTTGGGAACTTTTTTCCTATTCCTTTTAGTGTTTTGAAATCTTTTAATCTAAAAATTATAGCTCTTAGATAAGATAACTGCTTGATGTATTAGTTTGACTTTTTCCCTGATACAGGAGATTACAAAATCAGTTGTAAGTGGCAAATACTTAAAGAACAATATGGGAGGCTGGTGTGGGGCAGTGGTTAAATAATGTTTGTGATACCAGCATCACATATTACAGTGATGTAGGGTCTTAGTTCACCTGAACGAGGATGGACTGGGTCCGAAGAAAGGTAAGTGTGCCGCTCACCCATTCCCCAGCCTCCTGATCCCAGAGACAGTCAGACACAGTAGGGAATCAAGGCAAGCAAGAACTCAGTTTATTGCACGTGTAGCAAAGCCTTTTAAAGCACAAGACTGCAGGATTACTGGGGCAGGGCATAAGGACCAACCAATTACTTAAAAAGTCATTTTACGGGGTGACTTTTTATAGGACCAGCCATATGTCTGTACACTCATCATCAGTTGTCACTTCCCCTGATGCTGTGCGGCAATCAGCTTTGGTGGTAAACGACTTTGGGTACCACCCACCTTACTTGCTTTGGGCACCATCTTTAAATTGCCATGTGTGCCTAATTTCCCCACACAGTGACTGTTTACCTGCTGCTTCACTTCCTATCCAGCTCTGTACTAATGCACCTGGGAAAGCATCGGAGGATGGCCCAAGTTCTTGGGCCCCTGCACCCATGTGTCAGGGACATATAAATTGAATCCTTTACTTGGAGGTTAGCAAGTAATTGGGAACAGTAGTACAACTTAGCACACAAATCTCCAGAGATTTTCAGGGTCAAGTCAAGGTGGGACTGACCAAGCAAAAATTATTCTAAACTTGCAAAGAGGCACGTTAGTAATAATAACTAGTTTTAAAAATAATACTGGGTCATTTTATTCACAAGACTTCATGACTCTAACCTAATGATGTTTACAGAACCAGTTAAAAATGTCAAGACTATGAATGGCCTGTGAGTCAAAAGGTCAGCCAGAAAAAAAATAGAAATTATTATGACTCTATAGTGCAGGAGTGTACTTACACATTTAAGATGTATATTTTAATGATACAGATCACCAGATGACACTCTACATTTTAGCAGGATGATGAAAAGCAGAAAGAAATGTAAACATTTCTTCCAAAATGACCATTTGTTTTTCTATACTGAAAGACTTTGCATAGACAGCTCCCTAAACATGTTGACAGAGTTTGATCTATTTTTAACATCTGGAGGTATTTTCAAAGAACAACCTTCAGAAAGTCATTCTAGAATATTCTTTCAGAGATATAGTCTTACACCTGACTTTTAGTAGAAGATACTTGCCTACACAATGAATGACATTGCATTTCAATATGATTCATCACTTAACTTTAAAAAGTGAATGGCCTGTGTTTTCTATGCATGTCTTAAGGTTGATTTTTAAAACTTTATTTGTTTTATTTATTCGAAAAAGAGAGAGGAATCGCTCTCATTACTGATTCATTTCCCCAAATACCTACAGCAGCCAAGGCTGGGCTAAAGTCAGGAACAATGAACTCAATCCAGATTTTCCACACTGGTGGCAAGGACTCAACTACTTGAGCCATCACGTGTTGCCTCCCTGCATGAAAGTTAGCAGGAAGCTAGAATCAGGAGTAGAACCATGACTTGAACTCAGGCAGTCCTATATGAGTTATAGGCATCTTGTGCAGCACCTGAACCTCTGAAGCAAACGCCTATCCCAAAGATGATTTTGATCGTATGATTTTCTTTCAAATGTGTGCAACTCATTCCCCTTTCTGAGAGAAAAGCATTTTCACAGTTCACACTAATGCCAAAGAGTGGAAATGGGAATATCAATGTATTTTCACCTTTGACACTCTGGAGATTAAAGTTAACTCTATCCCATCACTTCAACAACAGGAGCCACTGTGCACTTGCTCCTCATGTGGGATCTCTGTCCTTAATGTGCTGTACATTGTGATTTAATGCTATAACTAGTACTCAAACAGTATGTTTCACTTTGTGTTTCTATGTGGGTGCAAACTGTTGAAATCTTTATACTAAATTGATCTTCTGTATATAAAGAGAATTGAAAATGAATCTTGATGTGAATGGAAGGGGAGAGGGAGCGGGAGACGGAGGGTTGCGGGTGGGAGGGAAGTTATGGGAGGGGGAAGCCATTGTAATCCACAAGCTGTACACTGGAAATTTATATTCATTAAATAAAAGTTAAAAAAAAGTTTGTTTTTATTTATCTGAAAGGCAGAGTGACACAGACAGAAAGACATCTTCCATTTGCTGATTCATTTCCTAAATGACTACAATAGATGAGACTGGGCCAGGCCAAAGCCAGGAGTCAGGAACTCCATCAGGTGGCAGGGACCCAAATACTTGAGCCATCACCTGCTACCTGACAGGGTGGGAGGACATTTGCAGGAAGCTCAATTAGAAGCAGAATGGGGAGTCAAAACTGCCATACATGAGATTCCCAAGAAATAAATTTAACTGGCTAAGCACAATATTCCACCTTCTCCTCTAAACTCCTGAGATAAGTTAGACAACTGCAGAAGATTTTAAAATGAAAAAAACTCCTACAGCTGACATTGTGGCATAGCAGGTTAAGTCACTGCTTATGATGCCAACATCCCATTTTGGAGTGCTAGTTTCAGTTCCAGCTGCTCTGCTTCTAATCCAGCTTCCTAATAATGTGCCTGGGAAGGCAGAGAACAATGGTCCCAGTAACTGGGCTCCTGCCACCCATGTGGTAGACCCACATGGAGCTACTGGTTCCTGGATTTGCCTGGCCCAGCCCCGGCTGTTGTGACCACTTGGGGAGTGAACTAGCAGATGGAAGATCTCTCCTTCTATCTCTCTGCTATGCTACTTTTCAGTAAGTTTTAAAGAAGTTTCTGAAGTTCACCCTCGACTGCACCCACCCTTTAGAAGATGAAATCATAAGAGAAGCATAGTGAATAAATTGGGACTCTCTATGGAGCGGTTGAGACTATTGAAAGCAGCAAGAGTAAGGGTCCTGTAACCTCTGACGTACCTTTTCCTAAAAGGTATTGGGAATGTTTCACGAAAATATTGAGAAAATAACCTCCACAATTTGTTGCTCATAGTTAATTAATTAATTAATTTTTGGCTAACCAAAAATTATGAATTACATTACTTCCACATTAACCAGGCATTGTCCATAAAATCCAGGTTTTGGGGGCATTTGTCTTTCTTTCATTTTTTGATAATAAAAATATTGGGATTTCACATCCCATATTGGAATACCTGGGAACCAGTTCCAGCTCCATTTCTTATCCAACTTCCTGTTAATGCACACCTTGGAAGTTCCTCCACCCACAGGAAAGACCAGGATTGAGGTCCAGGCACCTGGCTTTAGCCTGGCACAGCCTTTGCTGGTGTGGGCATTTGGGGTTTGAATCAGCAGATGAGATTCCTCTCTCTGTCTTTCTGCTTTTCAAATAAAATAATTAAAATTGTTTTAAATAAGTATTCTTGAGTAGTTAGTAACAATACCCATGTTAAGAGCTTCACTAACATGGATTCCTCACTATCACTCATATGAATGTTCCATTTTCAAGAAGGAGACACCATGACTTGATGGTAAGGGAAGGTGGGTGAGGTGGGGGGAGGCAGGTGAGGAACATCAAACTATCCTTGGACTCATCTGAAATCATGTTCTTGTATTCCTGTCCTCTCACTTTTTATGAGCAAACCTAAGACCAAAGGAGAGTGTCTGTCCATAATGATCACAGGCATTGATAGTGAGTAGGCCATGGAAATGTGGAGCGAGAACTCTTTTCTCTTTCCATTCTCCAACTACTATTACACAAAGAACACAGAAGGAAGAACATAGTTTATATCCATTCCTTGAAGAATATAAAATTTTAACATCTGTTTCAATTTTACACAAAAATGTATTGAAGAAATAAATGATGGGGCGGAGCCAAGATAGCGGATAGTGAGGACGTGCGCCGTAGTTTGGGAAAATAAAGTTTCATAAAAGTGGAATTACTGTAGCCTCAGGAAAAGACTCAATAAAAAAACTGCAGAGGAAACGCTTCCAGATCTAGTGGATGTGACACAGAGGACCTACAGGGAGCCCACCGCGTGGAAACTCAACCACGGGAGAGGAGCCACAGAATCTCGCCAGTGCGGGAACGGGAGGGAGGTAAGACAAAGGCAGCAGAAACCCGAGACATTGGGGGGGGGGAAGCAGAGGCCACTCTAGTCACTCAACAAGCAAAACAAAGAGCAGGCACCATTTTACATATCTAAAGCTCAGCCACAAACTCAGTAACTTCGGAATTTGGTGAATCTTGAGAACACATTGAGGGCTGCATAAACTCTTTCTGTGGTCCCAGGGGTAGATCAAACGAATACTCACAGATGCCAGATTTCAACTACCCTCAATTTCACTCAGCCATTCGGGATTACTTCCCAACTGAGTCAAAAAAAAAAAAAGAGAGAGAGAGAGAGAGAGAGAGCGATCCAGTAAGGAGCAAGGGAGTGAACAATCTGGGTGAGTCGCTTTTTGCACAGCCTTAAACCTGAAGAATCAAGCAGAGCTCTCTGGCCACACCCATCACAGCCCCTAAGGATCCATCAAAGCAGACAGCCCACTTAGAGGCATAGTATAACGAGAAAAAAAACACCACAGCAAAAAAAAAAAAAAAAAAAAACCATAAATTATCTCCAACATGCCAAACAACAAACGTAGAAGCTGAGGTAACAAGAGCAAGGAAGACACTATGATGCCTCCAAATGAACAAGACACACCCATGCAAGATTATGAGGATGAAGAGATGGAGGAAATGCAAGAAGCAGATCTCAAAAAATTGATAAGAACATTAAGAAGTTCTCAAAAACAAATTCTTGAACTACAGAAATCCTTAATGGACAAGATAGAAAATCTCTCGTGAAAATGAAATATTAACGAGGAATCAAAATGAAATGAAATGACTAGTAGAACATGAAACTGTGATAGTGACGACAAATCATAATGAAATGAAGAACTCAATAGATCAAATGACAAACACATTACAAAGCCTTAAAAACAGAATGGGTGAAGCAGAAGAGAGAATATCGGAATTAGAAGACAGAGAACAGGAAAGGAAACAGTCAAACCAAAGAAAAGAAGAAGAAATCAGAAATCTAAAAAATATTGTCGGGAATCTACAGGATACTATTAAAAAACCCAACATTTGGGTTCTAGGAGTTCCTGAAGGCATGGAGAGGGAGAAAGGATTAGAAGACCTTTTTAGTGAGATACTAGCAGAAAATGTCCCAGGTTTGGAGAAGGACAGAGGCATCCTAGTACAGGAAGCTCATAGAACCCCTAATAAACATGATCAAAAGAGATCCTCACCACGACACGTCGTAATCAAACTCACCACAGTGAAACAAAAAGAAAAGATCCTAAAATGTGCAAGAGAGAAACGCCAGATTACTCTCAGAGGAACTCCAATTAGACTCACAGCTGATTTCTCATCACAAAGCCTACAAGCTAGGAGAGAATGGAGAGATATAGGCCAGGTACTAAGAGAGAAAAACTGCCAGCCCAGAATATTATATCCTGCAAAGCTCTCATTTGTGAATGAAGGTGAAATAAAGACCTTTCACAGCAAACAGAAACTGAAAGAATTTGTCGCCACTCGTCCAGCCCAGCAAAAGATGCTTAAAGATGTGTTACATACAGAAACACAGAAACACGGTCACCAATATGAAAGAAGATAAAGGAAGGAAACCTCACAGCAAAAGATCACAGGAATCTCAAACCATATATTAGAAAATATCTTTGGCAAATGACAGGGCAAAGTTACTCCATCTCAATAGTCACATTGAATGTTAATGGCTTGAACTGTCCAGTTAAAAGACACCGATTGGCTGATTGGGTTAAAGAACAAAACCGACCTTTTGCTGCTTACAAGAAACTCATCTTTCCAACAATGATGCATACAGGCTGAAAGTGAAAGGCTGGAAAAAGATATACCATGCCAATAGAAATGAAAAAAGAGCGGGCGTAGCCATCTTAATATCGGACAACATAAACTTTACCACAAAAACTGTTAGGAGAGACAAAGAGGGGCACTATATAATGATTAAGGGATCCATTCAACAGGAAGATATAACGATTATCAATGTATATGCACCTAATTACAGGGCACCAGCTTATTTAAAAGACTTGTTAAGGGACTTAAAGGGAGACTTAGACCCCAATACAATAGTACTCGGGGACTTCAATACTCCACTCTCAGAGATAGACAGATCAACAGGACAGAAGATCAACAAGGAGACAGTAGATTTAAATGACACTATAGCCCAAATGGATCTAACAGATATCTGCAGAACTTTTCATCCTACACATAAGGAATTTACATTCTTCTCAGCAGTACATGGAACCTTCTCTAGGATTGACCACATACTAGGCCATAAAGCAAGTCTCAGCAAATTCAAAAGAATTAGAATCATACCATGCAGCTTCTCAGACCACAAAGGAATGAAATTGGAAATTAGCAACTCGGGAATCCCTAGAACACGTGCAAACACATGGAGGTTGAACAACATGCTCCTAAATGAACAATGGGTCATAGAAGAAATTAAAAGAGAAATCAAAAATTTTCTGGAAGTAAATGAGGATAAAAGCACAACATACCAAAACCTCTGGGATACAACAAAAGCAGTGTTAAGAGGAAAGTTTATATCAATAGGTGCCTACATCAAGAAATTGGAAAGGCACCAAATAGATGAGCTTTCACGTCATCTCAAGGATCTAGAAAATCTGCAGCAAACCAAACCCAAACCCAGTAGGAGAAGAGAAATAATTAAAATCAAAGAAGAAATCAACAGGATTGAATCCAAAAAAACATTACAGAAAATCAGCCAAACAAGGAGCTGTTTTTTTGAAAAAATAAACAAAATTGACTCCCCATTGGCCCAACTAACTAAAAAAAGAAGAGAAAAGACCCAAATCAATAGGATCAGAAATGAAATGGGAAACGTAACAAGAGACACCACAGAAATAAAAAGAATCATCAGAAATTACTACAAGGACTTGTATGCCAGCAAACAGGGAAATCTATCAGAAATGGACAGATTCTTGGACACATACAACCTCCTTAAATTGAGCCAGGAAGACATAGAAAACCTAAACAGACCCATAACTGACACAGAAATTGAAACAGTAATAAAGGCCCTCCCAACAAAGAAAAGCCCAGGTCCAGATGGATTCACTGCTGAGTTCTACCAGACATTTAGAGAAGAACTAACTCCAATTCTTCTCAAACTATTCAGAGGAATTGAAAAAGAGGGAATCCTCCCAAATTCTTTCTATGAAGCCAGCATCACCTTAATGCCTAAGCTGGAAAAAGATGCAGCATTGAAAGAGAATTACAGACCAATATCCCTGATGAACATAGATGCAAAAATACTCAATAAAATTCTGGCCAATAGAATGCAACAACACATCAAAAAGATCATCCACCCAGACCAAGTGGGATTTATCCCTGGTATGCAGGGATGGTTCAACGTCCGCAAAACAATCAATGTAATACACTACATTAACAGACTGCAGAAGAAAAACCATATGATTCTATCAATAGATGCAGAGAAAGCATTTGATAAAATACAACACCCTTTCATGATGAAAACTCTAAGCAAACTGGGTATCGAAGGAACATTCCTCAATACAATCAAAGCAATATATGAAAAACCCACGGCCAGCATCCTATTGAATGGGGAAAAGTTGGAAGCATTTCCATTGAGATCTGGTACCAGACAGGGATGCCCACTCTCACCACTGCTATTCAATATAGTTCTGGAAGTTTTAGCCAGAGCTGTTAGGCAAGAAAAAGAAATTAAAGTATACAAATTGGGAAGGAAGAACTCAAATTATCCCTCTTTGCAGATGATATGATTCTTTATTTAGGGGACCCAAAGGACTCTACTAAGAGACTACTGGAACTCATTGAAGAGTTTGGCAAAGTAGCAGGATATAAAAGCAATGCACAAAAATCAACAGCCTTTGTATACACAGGCAATGCCATGGCTGAGGAAGAACTTCTAAGATCAATCCCATTCACAAGAGCTACAAAAACAATCAAATACCTTGGAATAAACTTAACCAAGGACGTTAAAGATCTCTACGATGAAAACTACAAAACCTTAAAGAAAGAAATAGAAGAGGATACCAAAAAATGGAGAAATCTTCCATGCTCATGGATTGGAAGAATCAATATCATCAAAATGTCTATTCTCCCAAAAGCAATTTATACATTCAATGCAATACCAATCAAGATACCAAAGACCTTCTTCTCAGATTTGAAAAAAATGATGCTGAAAATCATATAGAGACACAGAAGACCTTGAATAGCCAAAGCAATCTTGTACAAAAAACAAAGCCAGAGGCATCACAATACCATACTTCAGGACATACTACAGGGCAGTTGTTATCAAAACAGCATGGTACTGGTACAGAAACAGATGGATAGACCAATGGAACAGAATAGAAACACCCAAAATCAACCCAAACATCTACAGCCAACTTATATTAGATCAAAGATTCAAAACTAATCCCTGGAATAAGGACAGCCTATTTAATAAATGGTGCTGGAAAAATTGGTTTTCCACGTGCAGAAGCTTGAAGCAAGACCCATACCTTTCACCTTACACAAAAATTCACTTAACATGGATTAAACACTTAAATCTACAAACCGAAACCATCAAATTATTAGAGAGCATTGGAGAAACCGTGCAAGATATAGGTACAGGCAAAGACTTCTTGGAAAAAACCCCAGAAACACAGGCAGTCAAAACCAAAATTAACATTTGGGATTGCATCAAATTGAGAAGTTTCTGTACTTCAAAAGAAACATTCAGGAAAGTGAAGAGGCAACCAACAGAATGGGAAAAAATATTTGCAAACTATACTACAGATAAAGGGTTGATAACCAGAATCTACAAAGAAATCAAGAAAATCCACAACAACAGAACAAACAACCCACTTAAGAGATGGGCCAAGGACCTCAATAGACATTTTTCGAAAGAGGAAATCCAAATGGCCAACAGACACATGAAATAATGTTCAAGATCACTAGCCATCAGAGAAATGCAAATCAAAACCACAATGAGGTTTCACCTCACCCCACTTAGAATGGCTCACATTCAGAAATCTACCAACAACAGATGCTGGAGAGGATGTGGGGAAAAAGGGACACTAACCCACTGTTGGTGGGAATGCAAACTGGTAAAGCCACTATGGAAGTCTGTCTGGAGATTCCTCAGAAACCTGAACATAACCCTACCATACAACCCAGCCATCCCACTCCTTGGAATTTACCCAAAGGAAATTAATTTGGCTAATAAAAAAGCCATCTGCACATTAATGTTTATTGCAGCTCAATTCACAATAGCTAAGACCTGGAACCAACCCAAATGCCCCTCAACAGTAGACTGGATAAAGAAATTATGGGACATGTACTCCATAGAATACTATACAGCAGTAAGAAACAATGAAACCCAGTCATTTGCAACAAGATGAGGAATCTGGAAAACATCATGCTGAGTGAATTAAGCCAGTCCCAAAGAGACAAATATCATTTGTTTTCCCTGATTGGTGTCAACTGAGCACCAAAGGGGAAAACTGTGGAAGTGAAATGGACACTATAAGAAACTATGTCCTGATCAGCTCTTGTCCTGGCTCTAGATGTACAATGTAATACTTTATCCTTTTTAGTATTTGTTGTTGTTGTTGTTGTTGTTCTAGTACTAGTGGTTGAACTCTGTAATTAACACACAATTATTCTTAGGTGTTTAAATTTTAACTGAAAAGTGATCCCTGTTAAATGTAAGAGTTGGAATAAGAGAGGGAGGAGATATACAATTTGGGATATGCTCAATCAGACTTGCCCCAAATGGTGGAGTTATAAATATGCCAGAGGATTCCAATGCAGTCCCCTCAGGGTGGCATGTACCGATGCCATCTCACTAGTCCAAGTGATTAATTTCAGTTCACAACCAATGGCTCTGATAGGTCTAAGAATCAAAGGGATCACACAAACAAGACAAGTGTCTGCTAATACTAACTGATAGAATAAAAAACAGGAGAGAAAGATCTAACATGGGAAATGGGATACACAGCAGACTCATAGAATGGCAGGCATCCTAAACAACACTCTGGCCTCAGAATCAGCCCTTAAGGCATTCAGACCTGGCTGAAGAGCACATGAGAGTATTGTAGGCATGGAAAGCCAAGACACCATGGAAAAGAAAAAAAAAAAAGAAGACCTAAATGAAAGATCTCTGTGAGTGAGATCCCAGTGGAAAGAATGGGGCCATCAAAGAAGGAAGTACCTTTCTCTGAAGGGAGGAGAGAACTTCCACTTTGACTATGACCCTATCGGAATAAGATCAAAGTCAGCGAACTCTAAAGGCTTCCATAGCCCTGGCAACTCATGACTAGAGCCTAGGGAGATTACTGATGCCATGAACAGGAGTGTCAAATTGTTAAGTCAGCAACAGGAGTCACTGTGTACTTACATCCCATGTGGGATCTGTCCTTAATGTGTTATCTAATGTGCAGTGATGTTATAAGTAGTACTGAAACAGTATTTTTACACTTTGTGTTTCTGCGTGGGTACAAACTGATGTGATCTTTACTAATTATATACTGAATCGATCTTCTGTATATAAAGATAATTGGAAATGAAAAAAAAAACCCTGGTGTTAAATTGGAAATGGCATAGAAAATTAATTATTTTTTTAAAAAAATATTATGTAGGATCTCTTTCTTTAATGTGCTGTACACTCTTATTTAATGCTATAACTACTACTCCAATAGTATTTTTTTTCACTATGTGTTGCTATATGGCGGCAAACTGTTGAAATCGTTACCTAATATATACTAAACTGATCTTCTGTATATAAAGAGTATTGAAAATGAATCATGATGTGATTGGAAGGGGAGAGGGAGCAGGAAAGGGGAGGGTTGTGGGTGGGAGGGAAGTTTTGGGAGGGGGAAGCCATTGTAACCCATAAGCTGTACTTTGGAAATTTATATTCATTAAATAAATGTTTAATTTTAAAAAAAGGAAATAAATGACTGTCACCGTGACTTGAACTGGCAATTCCTACGCATGAGCTTTACAAGGGAAAATGTACTGTATGCTGCTTTTTAGTCAGGGTTTAAGTATCTAAGCTATTGCTAGTCTATAAAGATTTGTCCTTAAATTGTTCCTGTGTAGCCAGTTTGATCATGTACTCTGCATTAAGGGTTTAGAATTGCTCTTGTTAAAAAAAAGATTTACTTTTATTTATTTGAAAGTCAGAGTTACAGAGAGAAGTAGAGACAGACAGAGAAAGGTCCTCCATCTGCTGGTTCGCTCACCAAGTGTCTGCAACAGCCAGAGCTAAGCCTATCTGAAGTCAGGAGCCAGGAGCTTCTTCAGAGTCTCCCATGCATGGGTTCAAGGGCCCAAGGGCTTAGGCTATCTTCCGCTTTCCCAGGCCATAGCAGAGAGCTGGATCAGAAGTGGAGCAGCCGAGACTAGAACTAGCCCCCATATGGGATGCCAGTGCTTTAGACCAGGGCTTTAACCTGCTGTGCTGCCACAGCACTGGTCCCTAGAATTACTCTTGTCAGATTAAAATAAGTTAGAAAACTTTCCTTCTTTGGATGGGAGCAAGAACTTAATGAATTAAGTAGATTAGCTTTGATGTGGAATCTTTCTGATTGTCAGAGGTAAAAGGGAAAATGGCTTTTCCTGAATCAGGCAAGGCAAAAAAAAAGCCTGTAGGCATCACTAAACACTTGATGTGAACAACATAGATATATTTCAAATGCTGTAATTCTGGTACTGCCTGACCTGCTACTGTTAGCTACATACATAGATTTCTCCTATGGACAGCAGAGTTGCTGCAATTGTTCAGGAAACTTATAATCAAAGCCTTCAAGGACAGGTAAGGAGAAATTGAATTGGAAGGGAATGATATCTATCAGGGAGGGCCTAGCTTCTTGAAAGGGGCAGCTCTACTCAAGAAGGGAAAGCTATCCAGTGTTATCAAATCTTATTTTTCATGAGAAGCTAGAAGACTGAACTTTTATGAGAAATATGTTTTTAATGGAAAAACTCCTGTTCTGGAAAAGTAAAGTAAACAAACTTTTAGGCCAGGAATGCTCTAGGGTGGCCATTTATAGAAACAGACAAATATTTAGATAGAATAATGATGTGCTTTAATAAAAACAGGATTATCTTGCTTTGTAAATCTCTTAATGCATTCTACAGGCACTTTCTCTTGACATTTGTAACAAACTGAGATGGCAAGGATTTATTTTTTTTTTGATAAAAGCCACTACATTAATCTCCAATAGGATAAAGTAATTCATTAAAAATAAAATTTAAATAAGCATATGCAAAATAAATTTAAATATGCATAAGCATTTTGGAAACATTGCAAGAGAATAAAATGATAATGAATATTGTTATCTGGGTTTAATTCAATTCACTCCATATTCAATAAAAACATTAACATTTTCAAAAGATAATATCTTTGATACATTAACTATATTCAGTATACATCCTCAATAGCTAAGAATATGTTAAGCTTCTTAATGAAAAATATTTAATTCTTGATGATAATTACCAAAAGATAAAATAACAATACATTTGTCGATCTAACTGGTTTTATTTGAGATTCATGGATGGAACAGCCTGCACTGTACAAAACAGAATGAAAGCTAGCACTGGGCACTAGCAGAAGGGTTTTGTGAGGTGAGACCAAGCAAACAGAACAATAGAAAAGAAGCTAATTGGTTAACATTAGGTTACTTCAGTTCACTTTCTGTGGTAAGGGTTTAAGGTGAAAGAGACTTTCTTGAATAAAGAAGTCACTGACTCATGTAAATTAGAATCTTCTGTTTTCAGTTAACAGCTGATCTGTTTTGAATTCCATATCCTTCCCTCAAGTTTCAGTTTGCTGAATGGCATTTGGCAGGAGTGATTCCCTTTTGGCTTGGTCTGGTCTGTTGGGACTTAGTGCATGACCTCAGACCAAACAATGGCCCCCAAGAATTTTTGCTGAACCTAACAAATGAGTAAATACATGATTATATTTAAAGAGTCTTATAATGAATGCTGAGAATGTGCTTAAAGTCTTATCTCAAGTTTAATTATCAAATATTGCAGTATTTGTGTCACTTATGTCAAGTCTTTGCTGGGGTACACATTTAGCACAGATGTTAAACTGCCAGGCTGGGACACTGGCATCCCTTATCACAGTACTGGGTTCATGTTCTGGCTGTGTTCTTGATTCCAGCTTCCTGTTAATACAGACCATGGGAGGCAGCAGGTGATTGTCCAAGGAGTTATTCTGCCAGACACCTTCCTCTTGCTGCTATAATGAATTCCCACACATTCTGTGACTTAATACAGACATATTTTCTTGAAGTTCTGTGGTCAGAAGCTTGTCATGGGCCCTACTGGTCTAAAATCAAGATGTGTAGGGCTGAAATTTTTTTCCTACAGGCTCTGCTCCTGTTTCCTAGCCTTTTCTAACAGTCACAGGTTACCTGCATATCTGGCCCACTCCTCCAGAACCAGCATTGTCAGGTTCTAATGCTGTCATCTCTTTGTCTATTCAGCCCTCAATTCTACCTTTAAGGACTTGTGATTAGACCCAACTGAATAATTCAGAATTATCTGCTTATTTCGAAGTCAGTTGATCAACAACTTTAATTCAATCTGCAACCTGAATTTCCCTCCTTTTTTTCATTTAAGATAACATAGTCACAGATTCCAGAGATTAGTATGGGGACATCTTTGGGAGGTCATTATTTGTTGTCACATAGGTAACCAATATAATCTGCTTTGTCTAGACAACAGGTTAAGTTGCAATTGTAGGAAACCACCTTGATAAATCATTATCACCAACATGACCATCCTGTGGAAATTTTCCATGAGTATAATTCTAAATGTAAGAGATGAATGAACACAAAATTCCCAACCCAGAGTTATGGCATTTTAAGTGCAGAGGCACTACACTCCTAAAATGCCCTAAAGTAGACATTGAATACATCTAGTATAGCAACTGTATTCACTAAAGTGAAAGGGGCAGCACAGTCACCTAAACTTGATCCCAACCTCTTTGCATCTTACAGAATTAAACAGCTAAAAGAAGTAAAATAAGAAGACAATGTTTGTAGAATGTGCAGTGCATATTGGTGTCATTAACTGTTAGGAAACTGGTGTAGTTTTAGCCAGGTGGCCACATGGCCCAGCTACTTGTGCCAGGCTCCACCCCTATCCTAATGGGATTCATTGCTCCTGCTTCCCTGCCTGCACTCAGGTGAAGTTTTAAAAGGGTCTGTTCCTGCACACGTGCTCTCTTGGCTCTCCTCTCCTGCCCTCTTGGTTCTTCTCTCTTGGCCCTTCTCTCCTGCACTCTCTTGGTTCCTCTCTCTAGCCTCCTCCTCTGGTCTCTTTGCTCTCTCTCTTGGCTCCTCTCTGCTCTCTTCTCTCCTTGCTAGCTCTTCTCCTCTCTGTTTCTCTCTTATACTCTTTCTCTTTTTCCTTCACCACCCCTTCACTCTGGTCTGTTTGGTGTTTCCCAATAAACCCTTTCCCTTACTCCAGTGTTCAGTGTGTTTTGCGATGGCTAACATTAATATATAATATTGGTGCTATGACTCGGATAGCCTCCTATTGGTAATCCAGTGTCTCCCAGTGCTCTGGGGTCCTGGATTTCTGCCAGTCGCAATACACACCCCTGGAACTCCTTCCACGCCACCAAACACTCCACAATCTCCATCCACACATCAGCCTTCCAAATTTTGAGGTAAGACATGGAACAGGAAGCTCTCACAGTGACTCTACTTGTCTACCGAGTTGTGGTCTACTCTTGTCTACATTCGTCTGAGGTTTTTCTACTTTCGTCCAAGGTTATAGTGCTAGACACCACAACTCCTACTTAAGGTCTTTAGCCTCTACGGACACTGTGTCCAGGCAACAATGAGTGCAAGTGACGACTCCGTCTCTGTTCCCCTTTTTACAGGCTAGGCCCTGGGCTCCAGCGGGTGCTTGGGTGATGACCCCACCTTCTGCTCCCATATTCTCTTGCTAGTCAGACTGCCAGCACACAAGGATGCATGGATCTGACTCTACAGGTCGCAATGGGAACTTTTCTCTGTGTTCCGTCTGATGGTCCCTCTCAAGCCCTGAGGGATTGCAAATCGGAGTAATTTGACCCTGATAACATTCAAGATCTTTATCACTTCCATGAGCATGGAAAAGGAAGGAGATTCCATACATTCAAGCCTTTTCCTATCTTTGAACTAAACCCCTGCGTACTTCTTGCTCTCCCACTCAAGTCCTTCTCGTCTCCAAGACTTGCACTAGGGGTCAGAGGCCTGAACAGAAAATCTTGTTTTCTACCTCTAACCTTGGTACCACCAATACCACAACCTCCTTTGATCCTGCAGATGAACCTCCCCCTTATTGCTCCAATCTACAGGCACTGGCTCAGCCACCTCCTGAGGCCTCAGTGGCTGAAGTTCCAGCACCATTATCTCCCACGCAACAGCTGCAGAATCCACCTGGCTGCATCACCACCTCCCCCTCCTGCAGAATTCCAGGGGGTGGTGTCAATCTCTTCTGTCCTATCTTAAACCCCTTGCTCATCTATTCCTCAAAGCAATTCTCTGCCCATGGGTACTTCCTCCCTAGCTCCTACCCCCTCTCATTGTATCTCCCCCTCCCACTTAGGAATTTGGACTTTATCTTAGAACCAGTCCTGGCCCAAAGTCTACTATCTCTGTCATCAGTTTGGGAATGGCTGTCTCCATGGTTTCCAACTGGTCTTTTGTCCCTTCCTCATCCCATAAGACTATAAGACTAGCAAGGGAATGGTAGTCCCATCCTTTTGGGCTCCCTGCTTATTGAGAAACAAATTAGGTATCCCACCCGTCTGATGGCTCTTGTTTTATCATTAGCAAGGCAGACAAGAAAATCAGGTTTGAACTTTTGTTTCAGAAGCAGCCCCACTTGGCTGATAGACTAAGATGTCATGGGCCTAAGGTATTCTCAGGGAAAAAAGGCAACTGTGACTAATTTTTCTTTGAATCTAGGAAGATCACTACCTTTGAAAATATTGCTTTGTAACTTGCTGAACTTATTTTGCAATTTATTTTAATAGGTTTCCGGGTAACCAGTACTCAATGAAACAGCAATGGGTAATTAGTACTTGTTTTAGATGAATGCAACTTTTTTTTTGACAGGCAGAGTGGACAGTGAGAGAGAGACAGGGAGAAAGGTCTTCCTTTGCTGTTGGTTCACCCTCCAATGGCCGCCACGGTAGAAACTGTGGCCGGCACACCGCGCTGATCCGAAGCCAGGAGCCAGGTGCTTCTCCTGGTCTCCCATGGGGTGCAGGGCCCAAGGACTTGGGCCATCCTCCACTGCACTCCCGGGCCACAGCAGAGAGCTGGCCTGGAAGAGGGGCAACCGGGACAGGATCGGTACCCTGACTGGGACTAGAACCCGGTGTGCTGGCGCCGCAAGGCGGAGGATTAGCCTAGTGAGCCGCTGCGGCGCCGGCCGATGAATGCAATTTTATTTTAATTAAATTCAGATAGAGATATCAGCATCTTAAGTCATTTAGGTGTAACTGCTAATTTAAATTGGATAAAGACGAATGAAATAAATGTGTCTAAATGTAAACGTTTGTATATTCAACATGTTATATTCTATAAAAAACTATTTGGGTTAGTTTATAAATTGTCAATGAAAATAGTTCAACATTGTTTAAAGTAACTCAGGCTGAAATTTGATGTGTTACCTTAATCTTACTCTGGAGATTTTTAACAGGTTATTTCAAAATGTAAATCAGGGACAATGGCAGATGGAAAACATCACAAGTATACTAATCTATTCCTCTTGAACATAAAATTAAAATCTGATTCTCTGTTAAAGCAATGTGTTAAAGTAATCTATTATGTTCTCTTGATGTCTGTTAAATTCTAATTGTTTAAAAACAGCTGAATTTTTATTAAGAGCTATGGGTTATTTAAATATGTGCTTATTTTCAAATATTTGAATAATTACTGTGTAACAATGATCAAATTTGGTCTATATTATGTCATGATGTTAAAGAATCTTATTTCAACCAGATATTTTGGATTTTGAGCCTTCTTGACATTCTTGACAGGCATTCAAAAAATAAAAAAATCAAAGTTTCAAAGAATTTAGACTCTGAAATTTCCAGTAAATTTTGAACTTTGGTTTTTCCAGTTTGGGTCCAACTGAAAAAACCGAAGGACCTATGTCTCTCATCTTGTAGAGACACCAACTAAACAGGCTATTTGGACTATATTAGAAGTACTGTCAAGATGTGAAGTGGTGCTAAATTTTAATTTTCCATAATATAAAATGCTATTGATACAAATGTCTGAGAATTAAAAAGTCTAATAATCTTGTGTTACTAGACAGATAGTTATCTTAATGGGAAAGCCCCAGAGGCCTAAAGGGTTAAATACTTGTAAAATCCTGCAGGTGCTTTCAAAAATACTGTGTGAAGTAAGCAAGTGCCTCTTGTTGGTTAATAAGTTTATAATTTTAAACGTGGCAATTTAAAGTCTTTTGTCATCCGCAGTTTTATATATCAGATTTGCTGTTCATAAAACTAAAGCGTAGTTGATTCTGTGTTTAGCCATCCTCCTATAGGTTCCAATGGACTTTTTCTAGCCACTTCTATTGTATTCAGTACTTTGAGATGACTGTGTAAATGGATGAAGCCAATAATATATTAAAGGTACCAAATGAGAGAAAATATGGTTAACTGAGGTTACTAAAAACAAAAAGTAATTCAAATCAATTGGTAATTTACAAACAGGAGTTAGATTTTTTTAAAAAGCTATTAAAACTGCTATATTGGTCTATTATGTTATATGGGTATACATATTGTATGTCTACATGGGAAAATTTTTATTAAGAGTTTTATTTTAATTGGCTTATTGATAAGATTGCCAATAAATTTAAGCTGCTAAAATTAATCAAAGTTACATTTTAATTCATGTGACCTGAATCTCTGTATCATATGTGTTAAACTTGTTGGTAGAAAGAAACTAAAAACATTTTATATGTTTGTGCTTAAATTTGCTGTTTAAACAAGCTACACCATGTTAGATATTTAAGAGATGATTCCAAATACATGTATTCTTAATATTTATGGAAGGCATTGGACCTTCTGGTAAATGTTTTCTTAAGTTGTTATGTAATGGTTGAAACTGTTTGCTAAGTTTTCATGTGATATTGCTATTGTCAGTAAGCCATCTGGAACTT
Organism: Lepus europaeus; assembly: GCF_033115175.1. NCBI lineage: Eukaryota > Metazoa > Chordata > Mammalia > Lagomorpha > Leporidae > Lepus > Lepus europaeus. Next base: position 45,108 of record NW_026909093.1, on the reverse strand, counting down.
GCTCCCTCATTTCTCTATTCTAAGCCCAACTTGTTCTCTCATTTCTCTATTCTCTTCGAGGTAGGAAACTAATTCAATTATGAAGGAATCTCCAAGATTCAAAATTTGATTTTTAGATCTTATAAAAGGGATAGCTAACATTTCCTGTAATAGCATGGCCAAAATGAAAGCTTAAATTATAATTTCACAGCTAGATTTACTTTGCCATCATCGAAGTAAACAGGAAAAACCTCCCTTTCAGACCAAACAAAGGGAAAGAAAGTTTTAAAGTAAGGACATAGTTTTCCTCATGGGCATTGTCTACCTTCGGAAAACTACTACAGAACATGCCTGTGACTATAGACTTCTAGTTTAGGCCACCAAAGATTAAGGATGGGACTTGAGCACCCCCTTGACTTGCATCCTCTGGTCTGCTTTAACAAAAATCGGGAGGAAAAGAAAGCTAGACATCAGAAATGTAAAGATAGTTGGCAGGTCTATTAATGGCTGTCCTGTACAGTGATCTGCCCTCAAGGAGACCCAATCGCCAGTCCACTGCAGTGGCTTGCAATGTGGTAAGCCTGGGCTTCAGCAGAAGTCAACATGTGATGAGCCCTGGCAGCTCTGCCAATAGTTGGGTCACTGGAAATGGACCTGCCCTGGAGTCGAAGGACGCCCAGGTCAGAGCCACAGATCTTATTGGCTCTAATCTGAGAAGCCCTTCACTCAACCCAGCTTCCAAAGTGACCACTGCAGCTGAGGGGACAGCCAACCAGGGTCAGCAATATTGCAGGCAGAACTGTACATTTCCTGTTGGAGTTGCCACCTGCCTTTACTTGGCCAGCTCTCCTCCCAGGCCAGCTAGGTAATAGAAGTCAACAGGGTGCCTTCCCAAGGAGGTTCTCACCTCCCTTAGGATGTAGGCTATATGAAGAGATAGATGAGTCTGATGAGTCTGAGCCTCATAATTTACAAGGCCTAAAGCCCACCAGATTATTATCAAGCCCCTTCTATCAGGTCCTATTTGCCTCTAAATCAGAAAACTTGTAGCTTAGACAGCACCTTTCTTAGCTCCTCTAACAATGACTCTGTCCTTTGTTCTAGACCCTGTCTAGCCCATTTGGGCCTCATTCCTTTGTAACCATAGCCTCTACTCTACCACCAATGGCTCTACTCCCAACCTGTGTGTACTGTTGGTCCTCTCCCCCACTTAATGTTGTATGATTTTCAGAATTTCTCTACAGACAAACCCCACTACCTGCAAAAGTTAAGTGGCTATAATCCCAGTCTTGTCTGGGATCAGCTTTAAGCCACATCCATCAAACTGTCCCTACTAGGGTCCAGAGACCCCCCTCCATTTCCTCTCCTCTATAAAATCCTCTCATTATCTGGTTAATGCTACTCTTAGGATCATTGGCTACTATTCTCACACTGTCTACAGTGTCTGTTTAAGTGTTTACAGCAGGTGATAATGGGACAAACCAAGGCCTTCAGCAACCAGGCAGTCAACCAAATGCTCTTACAAGGATATACTTGGCTCCACAACCAGGAGACAGTGGTTTGAGATATCGCCCCATGCTGTGAAGAGTACCTCATCACCCCATGTCAGCAGGAAGTAGCTCTAAAGACAGATCATCGTCCCTCTACCCCTCCTGGACTTTTTGGACTAATGTAACCCCATACAAATCCTGCTTTATAAAAAACAAAAGAGGGGAATGCTAGGAAACTGGTGCAGTTTTAGCCAGGTGGCTTTGTGGCCCAGCTACCTGTGCCAGGCTCCACCCCCATCCTAATGGGATTCATTGCTCCTGCTTCCCTGCCCACCCTCAGGTGAAGTTTTAAAAGGGCCTGTTCCTGAACACGTGCTCTCTTGGCCCTTCTCTCCTGCCCTCTTGATTCCTCTCTCTTGGCTCCTCTCTGCTCTCTTCTCTCCTTGCTAGCTTCTCTCCTCTCTGTTTCTCTCTTATACTCTTTCTCTTTTCCCTTCGCCGCCCCTTCACTCCAGTCTGTTGGGTGTTCCCCAATAAACCCTTTCCCTTACTCCAGTGTTCAGTGTGTTTTGCGACAGCTAACATTATTATATAACAATTACAATTCCTCTGCTTGCTCCTCTTGTTCAGTCCTTTCTTTCACAGGTAGTGGATTTTTTTCTTGCTTTTCTGCCTTCTTCAATTTTCATTTATCAGATTTCTCCATCTCAGACATATCGAGTTTTTCAGACATGATCCTGAGGAAACCGAACCAGGCACTCAAGTGAGCAAAGTCCAATCTGTGCAGGGGCCTCTCTTGAGTTGCATTGACTCTTGTCTCTGGTAAACTGACCTTCCAGCTAGCAGCTGGAGCCTGATTTTCTGGTATCAATAAAACATACACTGACTTTATATGGATTCCTTTTAAAATTACATTTTATAACCCATATGTGGAGCTGAATCCCAACTGACAATGAATACCAGTACTGTAGCAATCCTACTCAGCTCTTAGAGGTACCCAAGAAAATAATAATTATATATATATATATATATATATATTATATATATATATATACTCTATATAAATAATGCATGAGGAAATAAATTCATCTTTCAAAGAGTTTTGAAAAGATAGAAAATAGGTTTTCCATTTCTCGTGAAAAAGCTACATAAAGTTGATCATTATTTTCAGATTCTGTATTTACAAATTCACTTAATAAAATTTGTATTTGCAAATTCACTTACTCACTAAAATGTATTTGTAACCCATAAATCAATCCTATGATCTTCAAGCAAAATATTCCCAGGTGATAAAATGGGAAAGAGACATTTATCTTTTTTAAAAAAAAGATATATCTCAAGCAGAGAAAGAATTTGTTTACTAAATGAAGTACCCTAAGAAAATTAGAGAGAGACTTTCTCCCTTTTTCTATCAAGGAGAATTTTTTTCTCTTGTGTTTGATTTTCATTTCCTCTTACACTAGTCAACTAGGCATCTGGACAAAAACAGATATAATTTGAGAATGCACTCTGCATGACTACTTTGAACATCCAGTGCCCCCGAAATGGTCTTATTTTGTCCCCAGGTGTCAAGATTTGGTTCTGTTTATAATTTCATCATCAAAGAAACAGCTGACTTTCTCTTTATCCGCATCTGGGAAAGCAGAATGCTCACATGCTTACCTGTTGTTAAACAAAACAGTCACCTGGGGATTGCACCTCCTAACCTAACAAGTAAATGGAAGCATTTCCTAACAGAAGTAGTGTGTGTGTGTGTGTGTGTTGGGATTGGGGAGATATTTCCACTAAAAAAATGGGTTTTAATCCACTGTGTTAACATTGAAAATCTTATATTTACCATTTCACAAATGAAATAATTGAGGTTTAGGCAAGTTAAGCAGCTTTCTCAAAGGAGACAAGTAGAGCAACTGGGTCCCTATCCATAATGCCTGTGATGTAACTAGATGTAACTAGATACTATCAGGCCCTCATCTTCCTCAGTCTCTCAGTCTACCTCCTTTAGCTTAAAATTTCTTTGCAACCAACCTCTTACCAAATTGACTCACTAAATTGAGGGAGTAGTACTGTTAGCCCCTCTGCTGGTCCTTGATCACAGGCCTCATTAGATCATTTATCTTCTCTATAGATAACACTTTGAGCTTGATGTTGACTTGAAGGCTTTTTCCAGAACTCCAGGCCCTGAGCAAAGTAATTGCAACCTGTCTTTGATGTGATCAATGAATGTATTAATTTCCAGTCCAGGTTCTTATCTCCCAGAGGCAAAAACACTAAGTGGAAAATAATATTGTGTGCAAACAAGAACAGAATTTATTTAGCAGTAAGTAGCACACGTTCACTCACAAAGTTTGGGCCACCCCACAGTGAGAAATACTCAATATGAGAGGGATAAAAAGTTGCCCATAAATGAGAAAGAAAAACCAAAAATGGTACCTCAAAGTGAGAACAAGAGACACCTGTCTTATACTTGTCCATGGTAGAAAAAAGAGAGTGGTGCACAGTGGAAAAAACTCATTCCTACCTTCCACCTCTTTTTCTAAGGGAAGTGTTGGTGACCCTCTCAGCTGTACAACTGGGGTGAGGTCTGGGTATGCATCCTGCTCCTATATACAATAGATGCATCGGTGGGCATTTCAAAACAACAGTTAAAGAAACAGCATCATTTTCCCGTGATAGAAGAGTTCCAACTCACCTGAACTTAGCTTCCAGTCTATTTATCCAGATGAGAAACTGTGTAGCTGGTTGTCTGATGTATAGTTGAAATTGTTTCTCTGAATCTTGTTCATTTCAGAAGATAGACTGAATTTCAGCAAATTAATGATAAGACAACAAAATCATCATGTTGGAAGATCTGGGTATGACCTTGTCAGTGGGTTTAGGCAAAAGGGGAAAGGTCTGTGTTTGTTTGACATTATTTTCAGTAGTCTACTAATTGTGACACCTAATGGGAATTGACTTTTTCAGACATTACATATGTACCTAGGACATACTGTTTCTTTTTAGTAGAGTATTGGAATGGAATTCCTGTAAGTTTTCTGAGTATCTCATAACCAGAAGCATTGTTTTTACAAAATGTTTCGGGGTGCCGGATTCTATCCCAGTTGCCCCTCTTCCAGGCCAGCTCTCTGCTATGGCCCAGGAAGGCAGTGGAGGATGGCCCAGGTCCTTGGGCCCTGCACCCGCATGGGAGACCAGGAGAAGCACCTGGCTCCTGGCTTCAGATCAGCGTGATGAGCTGGCCGCAGCGGCCATTGGAGGGTGAACCAATGGCAAAAAGGAAGACCTTTCTCTCTGTCTCTCTCTCTATCCACTCTGCCTGTCAAAAAAAAATGATTAACTTCCTTTGTGCATGAAGTTTGTGGCAGACAACAGAGAAGACTTTTCCAACATGTATGCATTTCTTACAGAACACTTTCATTACAACTGTTGGTAAATGTCCTAGCTGGGAGATATCCTATTTGAGTTTTCCATCAATAGGAACAAAGATGAGACTCACTGAAACATTTAAAGTCCACTGGACAGCAAACATTCTGCTTGTTTCCTGTTAAAACTTTACTGGTGACAGAAATTTCATCCTCATTGGAGAGACAAGGCCTACTGACATCTGGGACTCAAAAAAGTTACAGGGACTTTGAGGTGTGAAACCAGGGAACGACATGTTGTCCAGCAAATATGTAAGTTGTGATATAAAGAGGGTCTTCAAGTGACATTTCTAACTTACTAAAGGGTCACAAGGACTTTACAAAAGTTTCTTATAGACTTATAAATTAGCACTTTAAAAATTGCCCACTTATATCAAATTCATGATATTTATTTTAAAGGACTTTCAAACCAAAATGAGTTTCAATAAAGCAAACCTTTCTCTATTTTGGGGCAAACAACTGGCATTCTAGCTGGAGTTCGGGCTATTCTACTCGATCCATGTTCCTGCTAAGGCTCCCCCTGAGAGGCAGAAGATGATGGCTCAAGTATTTGGATCTCTGCCACCCAAATGGGAGATCTAGATGAACTTCTAATCTCCTGGTTTTTGCCTGTCCTCTTCACAGCTATTGTGGTGTACAGGCCAAAAAAAATGAAAAAGAAAAATACATAAAATTTTTAAATATAAAGCCTTTCTTTTTTTATTTCCCCATACATAAAATTCTGCCTTCTCTACTTCTCAGCTTTAGTGAAGGAATCTCATAATAATTGAATTCAATAGTAATTTGTCTGATGCTATTTTCCAGGCTCTGTGTTTAGGCCCCAGAGGCACAAAAATAGAGACACCTCTCCACCTACCCAAATGGCCTTCTCTTCTAAATCAAACATTTTTCCTATGGTTTATCAACAAGGCCTTTTCTTTACTTACCTAGAATATATAAACACAATTGCAGATATGCTCCTTCAACAGAACTCTGGGAACTCCTTTCTGGATGTCTGGACAGAATGGATGGTAGTATGCTTGACTATGACCCAGGTTGATGGAACTCTCAAGAGGAGTTGCCAGATTATCGAATCCCAGAACTATGAGTGACATAAAATCTGTAATACATGAGATATAGTTTTCATACCTGATAATCAAGATACAATTAACTGGACTCTCCCTTTTCTAGGGAAGTGCTGAGTATGCTTTCTCAAGGTTGAACTGACCCGTGTGCTAAGGCAGTCCTTGAGGATGGCAATCCCATGCCAAGGGAGCGGTCACCTAGGTGTCAAGGGAAGACAATGAAACATTCTCTAAACTCTCAATTATAATAAGTGCAAAAATTGTAGTTTTAATTTTTTTATTTTTTTGACAGGCAGAGTGGATAGTGAGAGAGAGAGAGACAGAGAGAAAGGTCTTCCTTTGCCGTTGGTTCACCCTCCAATGGCTGCCGCGGCCGGTGCACCACGCTGATCAGAAGCCAGGAGCCAGGTGCTTCTCCTGGTCTCCATGGGGTGCAGGGCCCAAGAATTGGGCCATCCTCCACTGCACTCCCTGGCCACAGCAGAGAGCTGGCCTGGAAGAGGGGCAACCAGGACAGAATCCGGCGCCCCGACCGGGACTAGAACCCCGTGTGCGGAGGATTAGCCTAGTGAGCCGCAGCGCCGGCTTGTAGTTTTAATTTTGAGGGTTATCATTGCTCACCATTAAATTTAACATTATGTACTACAATTATATATTTACATGCTGTGTATACACTCGCATCTCAAATATTAGTTATTTAGGGCTTGCATGCCACATCCTCTCAACCAAGTTGTAATTCCTCCCAAATCACCTAAATCATCATTACTCATTTCACTCAGTGTTCATTAAATGTTCTCTTTGCTTCCTGTTAGTAACTCTAAAATTTCCTTTTGAGAGCAGTACATAGCTATGTGGTAACATCAGTACTATAACAAAGACCATCAAAGATGAGCTTATTGTACAAATTGTCAAAATGTAAAACATATTCTTAAAGTGTTAAAGGACAATACATCAAAAATATTTTTGAGCGTACTGCCTGATGGGGTGTAACAAAGACTTTTCCTTCCATTTTGTTCTTCTTTGTGGAATAAAATCTCATCTCTCTAGAGGGTTTTTTTTTCTTTTTGTTCTTGCTTTAAAAGTTTGCATTTTTAATTATATATATATAAATTAAATCATTTCGTCCAACACCCCTTTCCCTGAGATCCAACAGCTAAGAGCTATAACTGGACTGCTATGAACCTACCACAAAAGCATAACCCAACCTTGACTCCTGAGTGTTTTTGGATATCCACTGAAGAAAATGTTCAGGATTCAGCAGACTCTCATTCTACCTGTCCAGAAATGTTAACAAAGGAGCTCAATAATTTGATTCTCAACCCTGCCACCAAATTTCTTTTCATGGATCAGAAAATCCACAACAGCCTGACAGAATTTACAAGATTATCTTCCAGATACTCAAAAGTGGGAAAGGAGTAAGGACATTATCTGACCAGAGAGAAAAGCTGGTAAAACTGAAATACCTCTTTTTGTTTTTATTTTTTTTTTCATTTTAACAGGGGATACCTCTTAATGAACAGATATTAACAGCTTAAAAAGAATGCAGAGATATTGGTCTTAAGGGAGTTCAGAGTGAATCAGAAAGTGAGAAATTCAGATGTCACTGCAATTCCTGCCTCTGTCATTGATGGGGTCCTTGTGAAAATGCTTGGATAGGAATGAATTATGAGAAAGAGTTTAGGCATAAGCCTTATTACACTGTGTTTGTAAGTAATCTTATATAGTAGAAAAATTTATCTATGCTAAGAAAAATTTGTATACTGATACTTTTTCACTATAAATTCTTTCTTTGAATTTTTCTAAATTTGTTTGTATGTATCTCATAAATACAACATTGATAATCTATGATATGAGCTTATTGATGTCTTTCTCTTCCTACCCTGATACCAGTAATTCAAATGGAATCTGTAGTTTGACTCTATTTGAATGACTTTCAACATATTCCAGGTCTTTTGTACCAGTAAGTTTCATGTATTCCCCTCAGTTTCAGAAGACTGAAGTCAATAGGATGAAACTCAGCCCCAAGACTGACGTGCAAAGTAACTTGTGGGAAACAAATGTAAACAAAACATTGGATATTTTGGCTAGAGCATAATAATCAGGGCACATGGCCGACGCCACGGCTCAATAGGCTAATCCTCTGCCTGCGGTGCCGGTGCCCTGGGTTCTAGTCCCAGTCTGGGCGCCGGATTCTGTCCCAGTTGCTCCTCTTCCAGTCCAGCTCTCTGCTGTGGCCTAGGAAGGCAGTGGAGGATGGAAAGCATGGCACCCACGTGGGAGACTGCCGCGGACCGGCTCTCGCGGAGACACCGACCGAGGGAGAACGAGGGGCGAAGGCTCTTAGGAGAATCAGGAATCGGCGGGGAAATGACAGACAGACACACACATTATGAGTATGCTGCTGCGATTTATTATAGTAAGGCTTGGGTTTATATAGTAAAGGACAATGCTACAGGCAAATGTAAAACTTTTATCACAAAGGTTGACAAAATGAGTTAAAACAATGATGTCATATAAGTGGTTTTATGAGGAACATAGTGGGGGCATTGTTTTTAGACAATTTACTGAGAATGAGAATTGACCTTTGGCTTAGTTTTGTTTTATGAATTGTTTAGGGGAATTACTGCCCAAAGTTTTGCTTGCCTTTTAGATACTTGGAGATAATCCCTGAGCAATCTTAACATTTCTCTGTCACTATGATGGGAACCTAATGATATGTTTTGACTTGCATTCCTGGCTTCCTCGTAAATAGTTTTAGTAAACGGAGAGGTAAAGATTGTTTGAATTTCTCCATAATCTTATGGGAAACATTAACTTCTTTTTCTTGATTTTCTTGTTTCTGGTAATTGTGAGAGCAAGCAGTAAAGTGTAAACACAGCAGGTAGATAATGCATAATGAGATCATCAGCAGAGCAGGGACACAGTGTCCCCAAAGTCAGCAAGGACATGTCTCCGGCTTCCCTCATGTGAGTCAGGGGTCATTACAACCGCGGACTGCACAGGAACCGCCTGAGGCCCCACTCCACAGAGCTCTAACCTCAACCCTGCAGCCTTAGACCCCCAACGCAGCAACATCTTGCTACACAGGTATCACAGCTGTGGGCGTGGCAATTCCTCCTTTTTTATTTTTAAAATGAAGCTCGAAAACTTCCTGCTGGACGCTCTGTAAAGAATTAAATATGCATTTTAGAATTCCAGGAAGAAAAATTATAATTAGCAATACTACTAATGCCACTATCCCTATATAAATGAGGTAGTTTTTCCAATTTATGGGGTTTAAATTTTTGATTCCTGCTTCTAAACTAGTAGCTATATCCTGCAAATCCCCTATTTGTAGCCTTGATTGACTAGCAACAGCAATTTCCTTTTGTAAAGCGTTTAAATAATGCGTTATATCATTATCATGCCAGACACCCTGCAAATGCGCTTTCACTTTCTCCCAAGATTCTGAAGAATTATATGGTAGCGGAGTAACACAGATTGACTTAAAGTTACTATGACGACGAGCAGAAAACATTGTTTGGAGGTTAGTTATGTCCTGTCCTAAAGCTAAGACCACTTCCTCTAACACATTAATTTTTGTTTCTAACTTCTGATCTATTGCTTCTTGTGTAATCAATGCCATGGTAATATTTTTATTTAATGTATTGACATAGTGAGCAGTTTGAATTTCCTGAACTAAAGCAGTAGTAGCTATAGCAAAAGTTGTAATAATAGTAATCAAAGCAGTAATTCCTAAAATCAAAGCAGCAACAAAGCGTTTCGGACGCAAAAGTCCACTTAACAGATCTAGTACTTGTAAAGCAGAATTATCATACCAACTTTCTTTTCCTAATTCAACAGGTAGCAGCACAAATGACGGTCTACGCACCAACAATATGGTAGTAAAATCCTTAGGCTCAGCAGAAGTAATACAATTTGTCATTTTACATGCAGCACAAGTAATTTTATATGAGCGACCTTCTTTTGTTATATTTACAGCTTCAGTTTGAGCTAACAATATAGCACTGGGGTAAGCTACGCAAGCCTTAACACCTATGGGTTGCGAAACAGTTTGATTAGGTTGTTTTTTTAACAACATGTTTGCAGCAGCTACCAAGCGATATAAATCGGTATGTTTTCTAGTTACATTGTCTTTTACTGCAAACCAGGTAGGTTCTACAAAGCCAGGAGAAAACCATCGCCGTAAAGGTTCCCCCAATCCAAGATAAGTATAATCATGAAATTTATCACTCTTTTCTTTTAAGTACTTTTCATAATTTCCATCCCCAGGATTTGAATTAGAAAAGTCCCAAATTGTTATGTCACCACCCTCAGGTTGATACCATGCAGCAACAGAAAATCCACAAGATAACCAGGTTGGGAATTTAGTTAAGGATGATAACCACGTCCTATCTGGGTTTCGATACTTTTTCACACATGGCGTGAGTGGCAGATCAATTTCTGGAATATGTGTAAAGCTGTCATTGAAATAAGGGGCCTGAGCCCCTAATGTTTGAATTTCTGTTTCCCAGACCCATCGCTTACCAGGATTGTCGTGGTCTGGGCTGTCAGTTAGGAAAGTTTTATAGCGCGTGGTGAGACAACCATTAGGAGCTCTTCCTTGCAGTGTGAGACAAATCGGCAATTAATCTGCTCTCCCCTCAAAGGAAATTATAGAGGAGGAAGAGACTCTTGCGTCAGAGTCCTGCACGCCGCCTAACCATAATGAGTCATTTGTTAACACTTTCACAGATTCCCTATCCAGCCACCCCACAGGTTGCACAATAGGTGGATTAGGAACATAAGCCCAATATGAAGTCCCCTCAGTTTTTGGAGTTGAAATCAAGGCAAGAAAGGCCACAAAAAGATAGGAAGTTGTACGAGGCTTCCCCTGCTCAGCGAGAAGCTCTTTCGCTTTCCAAGCCAGGTGACGGACCATCGTCCAGGTGATTTTCTGCCTCTGCTGGATCATTTCCAATTTCTTCATCTGATGTTCCATGCGTTTCTTCTGCTTCTTCCAGCGTCGCTGCCTGTGGCGCTGTGCCGGGGGCCGCCCTGATGAGCCTATCTGGGATCCAGACAGGGGAGTCGGCATCCTGTGGGAAAACACAAGCATAACCTCGTCCCGAGGTGATTAGCACATCCGGACCTTTCCACATTCCTGTTAAGAGGTCTTTCCAGAGGACCTTGGGCAGGGGGGTCTTATAGACCTCCCTGTCCCAGTGTCGTAGGGCCGCTGTAAGGCCCTTTCCATCAGCATTTAAATGATTTAAAACAATGAATGAGACAATATATGATGGGGTGAGAAATAAGAATTAGCAGTTTGAAGGCGTTCCAATTGTAGTTTTAATGTTTGATGAGCTCTTTCAATGATTGCCTGTCCTTGAGGATTATAAGGAATTCCCATTATATGAGTTATGTGCCATTGGGCACAAAAATTTGCAAATGCTTTAGAAATATAAGCTGGTCCATTATCAGTTTTTATTTGAGAAGGAATGCCCATAATTTGGAAACACTGAATTAAATGTTGAATAACATCTTTTACTGCTTCTCCCGTTCTAGCAGAAGCATGTACAAAATGAGAAAAGGTGTCAACAGTCACATGCACATATCCCAACTTACCAAAAGAAGACACATGAGTTACATCCATCTGCCAAATAATGTTAGCTTTTAAACCTCAGGGATTCACACCCATTTTAAGAGGATGGTGTGCGGGGGGACAATGAGTACATTGTTTTACAATTTGTCTTGCCTGTTCTCTAGTAATAGAGAACATTTTTCGCAAAGAGGCTGCATTTTGATGATGAATATTATGACTTTTTAATGCCTCCTGCACTGTAGCTACAATAGGCTGGGTATGCATATCTGCTATGGCATTTCCTTCTGCCAGAGGCTCTGGCAATTTACTATGGCCTCTTATATGTCCTATAAAGAATTTTGCTGTTCTTTCTCTTATCAATTTTTGTAATTGTCTTAATAGAGTAAGAATGGGTGATTTTCCTGATAAGAGAGCTGTCTCTAGAGCCGGAAATAAATTAACCACATATTTAAAATCTGAATAAAGGTTAAATGGTTGTGGAAATTTTGTAAAGGCCAATATGACTGTTTTTATTTTCGCCTGTTGGGCAGAGGTTTTTTCACCACTTTTAACATACACACCGTGCTCTTTAGAATAAACCACAGCACAACCTGAAGATGACCCATCAGTAAAAATATTTTGAGCTTTAGCTAAAGGTTGCGGAGAAAACCAGACTGGAAATACCAATTTTACATGCCTTGCAAATTTTATAATAGGATGTTTTGGATAATGATATTTTATCTGCCCTGCATAGTTTTGCAGCGCTATGACCCAATCTTTATTATTTTGCATTAGCTCCTCTACTTGACTTTTATTGTATGGTGTGACAATAGTGGCTGGCTCCTTGCCAAACAATTCTTTAGAGCGAGCTCTACCTTTGGTAATTAATAAAGCACATAAATAAGGATAATCTGCAAGCATCTTTGCCTGTGTATGAGGCAAGTGAAGCCACTCCAAGACTCCCTCCTGCCATAGGCAAGCTGTAGGCGTATAAGCTGTTGCAAAAATCAAAAGACACCAGGGCACGACATAATCTATCTGATGTACGCGTGCCTTAGATAAGGCTTCGTCAACCAATTGTAATGCCTGCAATGCCTCTGGCGTCAATGTCCTTAGAGACTTAGGATTAGAGTCACCATGCAAGATGGAATATAAGGGACTCAATTCTCCTGTAGTAATCTTTAAATGAGGTCTTAACCAATTAATGTCTCCTAACAATTTTTGATAATCATTTAATGTTCTTAGCCTATCCCTTCTAATTGATATCTTTTGTGAAACAATATAATCATCTTTTATAATTTGTCTCAAATAATTTAAAGGTCGATCTCTTTGCACTTTGTCAGGAGCTATAACCAAGCCATGAGCAGTTAAAGTTTGAATAGTATCATACAACAAATCATCTAGTATAGCAGAATTTTTATGAGCCAATAATATATCATCCATATAATGAATTATATATGCAGTAGCATATTTTTTCTTATTATTTGCATAGCCTTATCGACAAATTTTTGACATAGTGTAGGAGAATTTTTCATGCCTTGAGGCAAAGTTACCCATTGATACCTTCTATATGGTTGCTTAAAATTTGGTGATGGCACACTGAAAGCAAAATGCTCACAGTCTGCAGGATCCAATTTTATAGTAAAGAAACAATCTTGTAGATCTATAATAATGACTTTCCATCCTTTAGGAACAGCAACCGGAGATGGCAGTCCAGGTTGCAAAGGACCCATGTCCTTCATAACTGCATTGACTGCTCTTAAATCTTGTAAGAACCTCCATTTACCTGATTTTTTCTTTATAACAAATACTGGTGTATTCCAAGGACTTTTTGATTCTACTAAATGCCCTTTTTCTAGTTGTTCTTGTACTAGCTGCTCAAGAGCCTGTAGTTTTTCTTCTGTTAGGGGCCACTGACTCACCCACACAGGTTCTTGAGTCAGCCATTCTATTTTATCTGCTACCAAATTTTCTGCAGTGGCCCCTATATAAAATGCTGTTCATTTAAATTGTCTGCTGTTACCAATCTTACTTCCATTGCATCCAAGAAATCTCTTCCCCATAGTGTAAATGGTAAAGAAGGAAGAACATAAGGCTGTATATAACCTTCCTTACCTTCACAAGTCCATTTTAACATTGCTGAACTTTGTAGGACACCATTAGCTGTCCCCAAGCCCAACAATGAAGAGCCTGTCCGATGTACTGGCCAGGCTGAAGGCCAATCCGAGGAAGCAATACATGTTCTGTCTGCTCCGGTATCAAGGAGCCCCTTAAATTTTCTACCATTGAGAGACACGACTTTAAATGGACGCTGGCCAAGATCTTGCATTAAAAATACACCCTCATAAGTGCTGCCAAACTGGCCTTGGCCCCTGCTTTCTTGTAGAATCCTGTTTGGCAGGTTTACATAAGGCATCAACAAGAGCTGAGCTATTCTCTGCCCTTTATGAATTTGAATGGTCTCTTTTAGAGGTCTGATCATTATCTTTATGTCTGCTTCAGTGTCCGCGTCTAAGACACCAGGAAGTACTTCAAAATTTTTTGTATAATTGGAGCTTCTGCCAATTATTAATCTGACTGTCTGAGGCAACAAAGTTCCTTTTACATTAGTAGGAACTAGAGTCACCCCATCCCATTTGGACACAATAATATCTTTTGAACTAGCCAAATCCAGCCCTGCACTCCCTGGAGTTGCCCTAGGCAAATCATGCACTGTAAATTCCGGGGCTTCAGGATTTAATTGATGTTTCTGCCCTGCTGACTCCTCTCCCTTTGGTGTGGGGCTAGGAGACCGCCCCTCACCTAGTTTTTTGTTTCCTCCTGTTTCTCCTTTTCCTTATTTAAAGGAGTCCCATCTTTATGGAATTTGGACTTACACTCATTTTTCCAATGTTTTCCCTTCTTACACTGAGGACACAGCCCCGGCGGCCCTTGCTTCTTAGCATCCTCCTTAGGATGTTTGCATTCCCTTTGCATATGCCCTGGTTGACCACAGTTATAACAAACATCCATAGATGATGATTTGGCGCCTCCTCCGTATGTTTTCTTAACACATGCACTGAACTTCTGACCTTTCATAGCTGCAGCATAGGCCATTCCCTGGACTATAGCTGGTGAGGCATCTAAACATGCTTTTACATAATCTTGAATAGTTCCTGTCTTTCTAATAGGCCGAATTAAATCCTGACACAATGGATTAGCATTTTCCCAGGCCAATTGTTTTAAGAGCATGTCTGTCCCATCAGAAGGAGGCAGCATCCTCGTTACTGCTTCTTCTAATCTGGAAATGAAATCCTGATAAGGCTCTTCCGTTCCCTGTCTAATACCTGCCAATGTTCCTGGTTTGGTTCCTGTAGGGGGAATGTTACGCCAAGCGTATATTGCATTATTTGTTATTAACTTTAAAATGTCTTTTGGAATTTTTTGCTGAGCATTTAAGGGGGCATATTCCCCTGACCCCATAAGCATAGACATTGTAGGCTTAGGGCCTCTTTTCTTGATACTTTGGTTAATAGTTTCTTTACACTTATCCTCATACTCTGTTCTCCAAAGGATAAAATCCCCAGGATTAAGAGTAGCCTTAGCTGTTTGCATCCAATCATAAGGGGTCAGCCATAAGCTGGCTATCATGTCCACAATTTGTAAAGTGTAAGGCGCGGTAGCACCACTAGTTTTTACTGCACTCTGAAGTTCTTTGAGCGTTTTTAAAGGTAGAGGCTCCCAGGTAGGTTCTTCATCATTTTCAGAGGTCTCCACAACAGGAAAGATGCCAAAGGCAACATCCCCATTTTTTCAAGCCTCAGCTATGGCACCTTTAAAGCCCATTGGAGGAGGGGGTAATGGAGGAGGGCGCCTTCTAGGCTTGGAAGGCTTCCTCAAGAACGATTGCATAGGGATTTGAGGAGGCCTGCGATGATCTCTATAATCATCCTCCTCGTCCTCCTCTCGTTCTTCATCCTCCAGTTCTTTCCAATTTACCTCGTTATAATCATCATCTTCCTTCTCATCCTTTTTTATGGCATTATACACCATAGGAGGTGCAGAAGCCATCAAAGGAGTACACTGCCTGGGACCCCCTGGACCACAATCCGGTATTTTATAATCTGTAGTTTCTCCTGTATCAGAGGCTGTCTCACGGCACAAGCCTTCAAACGGCGTGGTTTCCGCCAAAAGTTCTCTAATTTGGTACCAAAGTTGATATGCTTGTGGGGGCAAGGTATTTTCCCCTTGGTTTTGCACATACCTACGCATTTCTTTGCCAACCTTTTTCCAATCCTCTAAGATTAAAGAGCCTCCCTCCAGGAACCAAGGACTAACCCTTCTGAGAAAAGAAGTAAAAGTTTTTACTGTTTTTACCGAGACAGGAAATCCAGATTTAGTCAGCATTTTCCGTAGCATGACAACTAGCATTTTTTCATTCTTGGTAAAAGCATGCCCCATGGTTCCCTAGATTACTTACTCTTAACCGGTGATCCTTTACCGGCGGGACTGCAGTTCCCTGGTAAGATCCGTTCCTGTTCTGAAGAAAGAAAGATTACCTGTCCTTCAAGTCCCTGTTCGGGCGCCACCTGCCGCGGACCGGCTCTCGCAGAGACACTGACCGAGGGAGAACGAGGGGCGAAGGCTCTTAGGAGAATCAGGAATCGGCGGGGAAATGACAGACAGACACACACATTATGAGTATGCTGCTGCGATTTATTATAGTAAGGCTTGGGTTTATATAGTAAAGGACAATGCTACAGGCAAATGTAAAACTTTTATCACAAAGGTTGACAAAATGAGTTAAAACAATGATGTCATATAAGTGGTTTTATGAGGAACATAGTGGGGGCATTGTTTTTAGACAATTTACTGAGAATGAGAATTGACCTTTGGCTTAGTTTTGTTTTATGAATTGTTTAGGGGAATTACTGCCCAAAGTTTTGCTTGCCTTTTAGATACTTGGAGATAATCCCTGAGCAATCTTAACATTTCTCTGTCACTATAATGGGAACCTAATGATATGTTTTGACTTGCATTCCTGGCTTCCTCGTAAATAGTTTTAGTAAACGGAGAGGTAAAGATTGTTTGAATTTCCCCATAATCTTATGGGAAACGTTAACTTCTTTTTCTTGATTTTCTTGTTTCTGGTAATTGTGAGAGCAAGCAGTAAAGTGTAAACACAGCAGGTAGATAATGCATAATGAGATCATCAGCAGAGCAGGGACACAGTGTCCCCAAAGTCAGCAAGGACATGTCTCCGGCTTCCCTCATGTGAGTTGGGGGTCATTACAACCGCGGACTGCACAGGAACCGCCTGAGGCCCCACTCCACAGAGCTCTAACCTCAACCCTGCAGCCTTAGACCCCCAACGCAGCAACATCTTGCTACGCGGGTATCACAGCTGTGGGCGTGGCAGGAGACCAGGAAGAAGCACCTGGCTCCTGGCTTCAGATCAGCGCAGTGCACCGGCCACAGTAGCCGTTGCGGAGGTGAACCAATGGCAAAGGAAGACCTTTCTCTCTGTCTCTCTCTCTCTCTCTCTCACTGTCCACTCTGCCTGTCCAAAAATAATAATAATAATAATAATAATAATAATAATAATTAGGGCAAATACTTAAATATTCTAGATTTAAATGGTTGAATTGTAGTATAAAGAAATTTTTGATGTGCCATTTCAATTTTAAGTAGCCAATAAATGTGTTTATAGAGGAACTTAAAAATTGTTTAAGAATGTTTGTAATGGCAAGATACGTATAGAGTAAAAAAAAGTGGTCGAAGCTTTATGGCAGCAAAGAAAAACAGCAGAACATAAAGACACAACATAGAATGGAAAATTATTTGCAAATTATACAAATATGTGTGATAAAGTGTCAATACCTAATATCACAACAAGTACAGGTTCCTTTAAACCTCTAACAATTAATTGAATGAAGCTCACTCAGATAAGAAGTAAAATAGCAAAGGCTTATTACAGGAAAGAAGGTACCTGTCTTAAAAGAGTAGAAGTGGGGCAAGAATCAAAGCTCAGACTGAGACTAAAACATGAGGCCCCAAAGATAATTGGGGCTATGATTTCATAGGGGTTGGTCTTGATGTGGCTGTTAATGTGGTTTTGAAGTAACCTGCTGTGTAGGCCATCTGGCCATTTATGGTTTCTAAATGAGCTGTTTCAAGGATGGCCATTTATTTTTTTCCCCCACCTTCTTCAATTAGCCCATTTTTATCTCCAGATTCAAGGTCACAGATAAGGGAGGCAGAGAAACAGACCACTAAAGTGTTTTGCAATTTGCTTTTCTCACCTTCGCAGTTAACCTTTAGCTGTCTCCTGCCTCAGTGCCAGAGGTTCCATTGTTAGCTTTTCCCAATTTATAAAAAAAAGTATCAACTGGATATATAAGTTTCCAATAACATACTGCATACTGCTCCCATCTTATACAGAACATCTTGAAAACAAATGTCCATTTTTTCTTTTCATAAAAACAAATAAGCAAAACATTTGATCATCTGTATCTTTTTGTATTTCAAGATGGCAGCTATGTAAATGGAAATATTCTTCAGCTAGTCACAAACTTAAAGAAAATGTCTACTCAAAATAAATGCTTTGTATCCCCTGACACAATCAGAGCACTTCTTCTTCTTCTTCTTCTTCTTCTTCTTCTTCTTCTTCTTCTTCTTCTTCTTCTTCTTCTTCTTCTTCTTCTTCTTCTTCCTCTTCTTCTTCTCCTCCTCCTCCTCTTTCTTCTTCTTCTTCTTCTTCTCCTTCTTCTTCTTCTTCTTGTTCTTCTTCTTCTTCTTCTTCTTCTTCTTCTTCTTCTTCTTCTTCTTCTTCTTCTTCTTTTCTCTCTCTCTCTCTCTCTCTCTCTCTCTCTCTCTCTCTCTCACACACACACACATATTCATACACACATGCATGCACATTTTAGAAAGTTATCCAAAAACACTTCCAGTATGTACTTGGTATCTTCAGTAAGAGATATATTACTTTTGATTTAAACTGAAAAAAGGCAAACCCAATTTGCTTCTCCACTTGCTTTTCAGAGCAAGCTTTGCTTTGACAACATTGAAAGGGATGTTTTCTTGTATCTGGTGGTAATCACATCCCTGTCCTTTTTGCTGTATTCCTTAACAAGCTTTCACAAACCATCAAGTTACACGTAATTTTTTCAAAGAGTATCTATCTCTGTTGGCTACATCCTGAAAAAGATAAACAGAGGAAATCATCTAATCCAGGAAATTTTCACACACCTTTTCAGCTCAGAAGTAAGAAACTTAAAGAAAAGGTATTTCTTTTTTCAAAATATATTTGTATAAATGCTGGGAAAACCAAATCAAATATGAGACCTTGGCCAGCACTGTGGCTCAGTAGGTTAATCCTCCACCTGCATCGCCAGCACCCCGAGTTCTAGTCCTAGTCGGGGTGCTGGATTCTGTCCCGGTTTCTCCTCTTCCAGTCCAGCTCTCTGCTGTGGCCCAGGAGGGCAGTGGAGGATGGCCCAGGTCCTTGGGCCCTGCACCCTCATGGGAGACCAAGAGAAGCATCTGGCTTCGGATCAGTGCAGTGTGCCAGCCACAGCAACCATTGGGGGGTGAATCAACGGAAAAAGGAAGACCTTTGTCTCTGTCTCTCTCTCTCACTGTCCACTCTGCCTGTCCAAAAAAATATATGAGACCTGGCTCTGTTCCTCTGTGGCTCTGTTAGAAGTGGTGGACAACAGAGGTTGACCCTGGGGAAAGGATAGGCTTCTTGGAGTCTGGGCATGTTGTGGAAAGGGAGACAGTCTGGCCCACACAAAATGGAAAAAGTAAAAAAGATGCATACAAAAGCACTAGAAAGTCCTAAGGACTCTGAATCCTTACTGCTCATGCAATGTATTCACTTTTAGAATTTACCTGGCTGAGTGCCCGGCTTTCTGGAGAGTTGCCAGGCCTTCTGATTCCAAATGCATGAAAGGATTATGGTTTCATTACAGTCTCTGGCAGAGGGAACTTGGGACTTGTATATGAAAGACAATGCATATTTCGTGCTCATGGGACTACAGGGTGAACATCAGGATTTTAGGGAGGTGCAAATCCATCTGTAGAAGCTTCGTAGAAAGAGGAAAATAAAGAAAGGAGAAGCAGAAAGAGCAGCAAAAAGGAAATAGGCTGGATCAATGCAGGAAAAGTTTCTTCCTTGGTGACGGAGAGGAGAGGAGGAAACAATGTCTGCACAGATTAGAGGGAGGTCATCTTCCTTGGTGAAGGTTAGAGGAGCACAATCGCCCCCATGTTGAAATCTCATACAATTAAATTATAACTGGTTTCTTAGATACTTTCTAATTTTGCAGAATTATTTTGGTGTGGTTTTGTAATCTGAGGTTTACCTAACTCTAATTAAATGGATGCATTTAAAAAATTAAGCTATTTTTCAACTGACCTTTCAAAGTCATAGAATGTCATTACCTATATACTTGCTTGAACTTTAAAATCACCATTATTTGAATATTTAGGTATGAATTTTATTTGCATGTTGCATCACATTTAATGAAAACTATTTACATTCATATTGTTCAAATACTTGTCTATTTTATGTCATTTTCTTAATGGTTTTTTCCTCCAGTTGAAAGTTTTCACTCCAAGATCACTGCTAGGTGTGCTGCAACAGTAAAGAGTATTCGACCCTCAGGTTTTCACTGTTTTCCCCATATGCCTTAATCCTTCCTTCCCCACCTACTCCAAGTCACGTTCAAGTCACGGTCTTGGTGTCTTCTCAATGCTGCCTTCCTTGTTTATCATATAAAAATTGTAGTCCCAAACTCTTGACTCCTCTAATGCTTTCCCATAACACTTATCACCTCCTAACATCTCCTATAATTGCTTTTTCTTATTTTCTGTCTCCCTCCACTAGAATGTAAATTAACAAAGAAAGAGAACTCTGTTCTCCTCATCAATGATCCCAATTAATATAATCTTCTGAAATGGGCAGACAATCAGTAAATAATTCCACAAATGAATTCTGTGTTGAGTTGCATTCCTTTCAGGAAACACAGAGACACAGAAATGTGCAGAGTTCTTAGAACTGAAGCCCAATTTAGAATCACAGCAAAGTAATTTCTCAGGAAGTGACATTCCAGCTGAGACCAAATGATTATTTGTGGTTTGCCAAAGGAAGAAATTGAGAGAGAGAGAGAGAGAGAGAGAGAGAGAGAGAGAGAGAGAGAGAGAGAGAAATTACCTAAGCAAAGGCCTTGAATCAGGGAAGAATTTTGTGCAAGAGGAGAGTTGGGGGATGACAATGCCCAGTGACAGAAGACAGGACGGAGGCCAAGTCACTGCAGACCTGGGGATGGACAAGGAAATAGGTGTTGTCTTTGGAGAAATGGAAATCTGTTTTAAGCAGGGAAGTGATAAAGTCAATTTCTCATCTTTTAAAATGTCACTTATCGGAATCTGTCTCAGTTCTGCACTGAATATGCTGCATTGATGAATGGCAAACACCACTAGGGCCCTATTTCCTCCACATAAAATTTACAAGACAGCATAAAATCCTATGACGGATATAGCACAAACAGTGCAAGTATATAAGAATTATTTCTCAAAGAACCCAAACAAAATCTGCATGCTCCACAGCTTTGTAACAGGTTGTCCCTTTGCTATCACCAAACCAGCCTCCTATTGTTGGTGCCATGCAAAGTACCCAAATCCTGGAGCAGCTTTGTTTTCCTAGCTTCAAGTTCGGACCAATAAAGGGTGGCCAGATGTCCAGCTGCCTTGCTTTGCTGTGTCTTAGTGTGGCCTAGAATTCTCAAGGTGGTGGGACATTTCTGGCTCTTCCATCTTCCAAGGTTGCTGACCTTTGCTTCCTCCCCTTAGAGATCCCAGGGTCTCCCTCCACAGACCCAGCTCAGTACATGCTGACTCTCTGGAAGGAGAGATGTGAAGTTCAGATGATACCTGATGCTAGCATATTTTTATCTGTCCTTGACCCATCTTATTTTGGAGAAAATAATAATGGTTTTCAAGTTGGAAGACCTAATTCAGTGTAGGTTTTGAAATGTCATCTTAATAAATTGAGTCAACTATGGTAGATCATAGTATCAGTTATTCAGAAGTACTTAAATACCAATCTACTCAAATAAATTTTTAAAGCTCTTAAGGGGGCCACTGCTGTGGTGTAGCAGGTAAAGCTGCTGCCTTCTGTGCCAGCATCCCATGTAGTCACCGGTTTGAGTCCTGGCTGCTCCACTTACAATTCAGCTTTCTGCTATGGCCTGAGAAAGCATTAGAAGATGGCCCAAATCCCTGGGCCCCTGAACCCTAGTGGGAGACCTGGAAGAAGCTCCTGGATCCTGGCTTCAGATCAACCTAGCTCCGGAAGTTGTGGCCATCTGGGGAGTGAACCAGAAGATGGAAGATTCTCTCTCTTTCTCTCTCTCTCTCTCTCTCTGACCCTGCCTCCCTGTAACTCACCTTTCAAATAAATAAATAAATAAATAAATAAATATTAAAAAAGAAAAGCTCTTAGGAATTTTAAAGTTTTGCTTATTTATATATTTCAGCTTATGGATATTTCCCATTTAACTTTTCTGCCTTTTAACAAATGTTTTCTGTAATAAAAATCACTTTTCGCCGGTGCCGCTGCTCACTAGGCTAATCCTCCACCTTGCGGCGCCAGCACACCGGGTTCTAGTCCCGGTCAGGGCACCGATTCTGTCCCGGTTGCCCCTCTTCCAGGCCAGCTCTCTGCTGTGGCCAGGGAGTGCAGTGGAGGATGGCCCAAGTGCTTGGGCCCTGCATCCCATGGGACACCAGGAGAAGCACATGGCTCCTGCCATCGGATCAGCGTGGTGCGCCGGTCGCAGCACGCCAGCCGTGGCGGCCATTGGAGGGTGAACCAATGGCAAAGGAAGACCTTTCTCTCTGTCTCTCTCTCTCTCACTATCCAGTCTGCCTGTCAAAAAAAATCACTTTTCAAGAAATAAAAAATAGGGGTGGTGTTTGGTGTAGCAATTACGATGCTGCTTGAAACACTCACATCCCATTCTGGAATACCTAGGTTCAAGTCCCATCTCCAATTCTATATTCAGCTTCTTGTTAATGAGGACCTTCAGAGGCAGCAAATGATGGCTCAAGTACATGGATTCCTACCACATCTATAGGAGACTTAGAGTTCCCAGATACCAGCTTAGGCTAGCTCCATTTCCAACTGCTGTGGACATTTTGGGAGTGAACTAGCAAATGGAAGGTTGTCTTTCTGTCACTACACCTTTCAAATAAAATAAAAATGTTTTAAATTTTTAAAAATAAATAAAAATAACATTTGCCATTAAGTATTGTTCTGTTGATGCCCACTGTCTCCAATGCTCAGATCCAGGATCTGGCAACCCAATCCAGATATTCTATGTGGAGGCAAGAACCCAATTATTTGGTCATCACCACTGCCTTCCAAGGTTTGCATTGCCAGGAAGCTGGAATCTAAAGACAGAGCTGGGAACTGAAGTCAGATATTCCAGTATGAGAGGTGGGTATCATAACTGCTGGACAAATGCCTGTTCTTAAACTTATGTTTTAATTCATTTCTCCACAAATTTTTTGAAGTATACATGTATTAACCAGCTTTTCATTACCCTAACTGAAATATCTGACAGGAGCTTCTTTCAGAAACAAAAGGTTTACTTCAGTTGATAGCTGGCGTTGCAGGATCGGGTAGCCCACAGCCTACTGTCTGGTGGAGGCTGCTTATAGGGGGAGGGAGGTAATGAAGCAGAAAGAGAGCCCAGAATTAATTTGCACTGACATACTGAAACCTCTCACAAGAACCAAGCCTCAAGAGCATTCTCCCAATGGCCCAAAGACCTTCCACAAGTTCTAACCCTCAAACACTATCATTAGATCAAGTTTCCTCCCTTAATCAATGGGCCATTAACAATAAGACATCAGGGTTTAAGTGGCTGCATGGGTTTTGGGGGGAAAAAATCTTACTCAACCTATAGCAATGTTCATCTTTGATGATCAGCTGTTCTCATTAAACTGCTCCCCACTGAAAACAGTGAGATTGAAATAGAAAGAATTTTATGAAACTGACTCTGAAATGGCCATTTACATCTCAGGTTATTGTCAATCAGACATCAAACAATAAAAGTGGGAATTTTTTCTAATAACAAAAGGAAAGCACATACTAAAGAATTGTAATTTAGTTGGAATATGGCAAAAAAATCAACAAACAAGCAGAAAACAAAACATGACAAGGTCAGACCTTGAAGAAAGATGAAATTAGAAAACAAATTTTAAAATTAACTGGCTGAGCAAATCATGACTCAAAAGAAAATTAACATGATTAAATTATTTCACCTCCAGACATGGGATGAAATGAAAATATGTCTTCCTGTTAATTTCGGTTTCTTTCTAAACAGTAGATTGTTTTCACCTTTTCCCTCTTTGAATCTTTACATTTGGGGAATTTGTGTAGGATCAACAGTCTGGACTGAGATTTATTTAGATGAAATGACTGTGAGCTTACCTTCATTTTCTCCCTTCTTTTTCAAGCAAATCATTCCCCCACTGTGAGATAGAATCTATTTCTCTACCCTCCTTCATCTGGATTTGCCTGTAGAAAATGAGGACAGGTTTAGGGTTAGGTCATAAAATTCTAGGCAACTGGATCTCATGGACCACAGGAGAACCTATGGGGAGTCAGGTTCCATACAAAATCTCTGACCAGCCTGAGATGCCCATGATGTGGGGCACCCTAAACTAAGCTAGTCACATGGAATGGCCCTAGTAAGATTCTCAACAAGCCTTGATCTGTTCAATCCATTTTATTCCAGGTGCATAAAGCTGCAGAAGCTTTCACAGAACTCTACCATTGGCTGCCACCTGAAGAACTGCAACTTACAGCTGCTCAGTAACTTTTTCCCTGTTCCTCCAGCAAGTCAATGCGGCACATTAATTCACTAAATTATTATTACAGTGATAGACAACTAGGACTATGGATTGGGGGACAGATCATAGAGGAAGACATTCCATGTCTCCATGCCTTTAGAGTATAAGAAATCTTGAGAATTTATGAGTTTAAAAAAAAATAAACCTGAGGCTTGAAGAAGCTGTGAGCTGCTGAAAGTCACTTGGCAAATCAGTGGTAGAAACAAAGCAAAAGCTCAAGTTTTTCATCATGTAATGTCCTTTTACTCTATAAAAGTGTCTCAAGTTCCTTGGTTTGAGAAACATTAACATCCCTATAGGGGGTACAAAATTTTTTAGAAGATTCTTTATCTATTTGAAAGTCACAGTTACACAGAGAGAGGAGAGGCAGGGAAAGAGGGGGAGGGGTCTTCATCTGCTGTTCACTCCCCAGCTGGCCGCAGCAGCTGGAGCTGTGTGGATCCGAAGCCAAGAGCCAGGAGCTTCTTCCAGGTCTCCCACAAGGGTGCATGGTCCAATGACTTGGGCCATCTTCTACTGCTTTTTGCAGGTCATAGCAGAGAGCCGGCCCCAGGGTTAAAAATTCTGCAAAAAACTAATCTCATTGATTTTCCGAAGTGGAGTGCAAACAGTTGTGCCAAATCTCCTATGCCTACTCAAAACACATTCCAAGTAGCATAAAACTTCTGGAAAGCATGTTTCGTGTGGTAACCTGAGCATCTTTCAATAGACATTCAGGAATAGAGGGCATGAATAGGGCTGAAAATGCAGCCTTACTACTGAAGAGGTCTGCTGGGGACCCCCACAGCCGGTACTGCTGTCTTATGCTTCTCATTTCTTCCTTCTATGGGCACTCTCTCAACTCCCAAATCAAAAGCCCTCAGACAAGTCTGTCTTTTCCTCTACTACAAATATTCCCATTATGTTGGGCATTGCCTAAAATAGTTCCTAACAACATGACGCCTGGCAGATGATCCGGGGGTATGTCTGCGGCCGCTGCAGTTAAACCGCGGGAGATCGGACCACCTGCAGGGATAGGTCTGATTTAGTTCCAGACACGTGGACAGTGTGTGATGCCTATACCTCACTTTAGGTGCCCCTGTGCATGGTCTACCTGTGCCTGCGTGACCTTTTCGCTGATTGGCTCCCCTACTGCGCATGTCCTTTGTAAGC
This sequence comes from Lepus europaeus, assembly GCF_033115175.1. Lineage (NCBI taxonomy): Eukaryota > Metazoa > Chordata > Mammalia > Lagomorpha > Leporidae > Lepus > Lepus europaeus. The sequence goes on along the minus strand of NW_026909093.1, from coordinate 19,541 downwards.
TTTATAAGCCTGTACACTTCCTCAATAAAGTGGTTCCTGCTTCTACAGGCTGTGGTGTGCTTGACCTGTCGATCTTACCTCTCCCATTAGCCTTGTAGAGGAGTGCTTGTACTGCCCCCTGCTGGTCAGGGGACAGTCTCAGGCTTAAGACCCCAACACCAACACCATTACACTAACCCCATCATCTTGTTGCTGCCCTGCTTTCCTTCCAGCCTGGCTTCATCACAGAGGGCACAACCAATGTCCCAACAGAGCACAGCATTTGAGAGCATAGCTTACAGTCAACCCTCTGGATTTCTCAATGCCAACTCCTTCATTTACTCAATGCCTCTGAACCTGTTTCTTCTACTGCAAAATAAAGGTACTAATGACTGACAGGCCCTCAATGGGCCAAGGTAAACAGGGCAACCAAATTGTATTAGCAATAATTTACTGGCAAAGTTTTACCTTACAGAAGAAGGGCTATGCCTTAAAAATCCATAGCAACAGGCAAAGAGGAGGAAGAAGAGGCTATGAAGAAGAGGAAATTTATAAGAAAAAGTAAAATATTCCTGAAGGGCTGGGGAGAAGAGACATAAAGTTTTACTTCACAGAGAAAGGGCTGTGAAGGGCTGTGTCTTAAGAAGCAGCAGTAGGGAGAAGACTCAGAGAAAGTATGAAAAAAATTATCAGAAGGTATATTTTATTCTGAGTTGAAGAAGGTGTTTGTGGGTGGAGTACTTTTTGCCCTAACAATGAAGATTAAAGAAGATGATATGAATAAAATGCATAACCTGATGCCTGGTACCTAACAAGCAATGACACAGGAAAAAGTTAATTCTACATCCTCAACTCCACTGAAATCCAATTACTAATTCCAGTGACCTTGTGGGATTCATTCCCATAGTTTATTTACCATTGTTTCAGGGAACATTTCTAGTAAGCTCTCATCAGTTCCTGATTATTGATTACCATAAAAATAGACAAGGCACTTCCCCTTACAGAGAAACATCAACTGATTATAACAACCTCTGCCCTTTCTGATCAGCATCATTTACCAAGCTCTGGTCATTTTCTCACATCCATAATCATCCTTTCAATTTGTAAATCTTCAGTATCCTTGTAGGTGACACCTAAGGCCAAGGAGTTGCAATTCCTTCCCACGTGATTGAGTATCACTGCTGTTCCACATCCACGTTCATGCCATGCACCTGCTTGGAACTTGTGAACTGCCCCTTAATAGACCTCAAGATCTTTCAAGGACTGTCTCGCACTCTCTCATTGTACCTACTTCAAGCCTCAGGAGCAACATTAACATTCTCTTTCTCCTTCTGATGCTGTGAAGAGTTATACGGGTTAATAGGCAGTTAAGTCAGATCCCCATTGGAATGAAAAAATGGGCAGAATCCTTTTAAGAGTGGACAAGTTGCTTGTCTCCTCAAAGAAGGTTGCCTGTAGCAACATTTTGTTTTTGTTTTTGTCATGAGCAGGCTAGACAAGCTTATCAATCTCCCTCTCTGATGGGTTTTGCCCTTGCCTTTGATTTGTGGTTATCCCAGACTCTGGTTGTTATCCTAGTCCTCTGATTAGATGTTGGCTGCTATTCTACTTCTCCTATGGATTAAATCTATCTTGCTTTGCTCACTGTCTCTGCCTGCATGAGACAAGAACTGAGATCACCTTCATTGTCCTGTAACAATGCCCCTTTCAACTCTGCTTGACCTCAATGCCCACCTACCCAGCTCAACACTAGAATAAATTCCTTCCTTGACTCCTACTAGCCCTCTCAGTGTTTCGGCCTGAGGAGCTCAAATCAAATCAAACTTCTATTTGGAAATTTTTTTTGTTCTATCTGTGTTGAATACATCCATTTCTGAAGCCCATGTCCTACCGTTGTTTTCATGCTAGCAGCTACTTCTAGGACAGGCATAACCAGCTGTGACTCCACAGGACATTCATGAAAAAAAATTCATATGCAAAGAGTGCTATAAATAGAGAGGGCAAACTTCCTTAGTAGGAGAGCTATGATAATGAAGATGTGGAAGAACAGAAAACTCTGGAGGACGTCTATTGTCAAGATTCAGAGATCAGATCAGGAAGTAAGGAAAGGAGGCCACTAGAAATAGGTAGCTTCAGAATAGTGGACAGAGCATCATAGTTGGCAGCAGAATTGCATCTCTTAATAACAAACAATAATGTGCATTGTATGCATTTGGCATGAATCATTTCCCAGCAGTAAATATAACTGTGTTTCAGCTGAAACTCTGGGGCTCAACCACTGAAAGCTCATTGAAGCATAAAATCCCAGAGGAGAGCCAGCTCAATCAAATGGACGCCAAGTCTCAGGTTTAGATCTTTTTTTTTTTTTTTTTACAGGCAGAGAGAGAGAGACAGAGAGAAAGGTCTTCCTTTTTGCCATTGGTTCACCCTCCAATGGCTGCTGCGGCCGGCGCATCATGCTGATCTGAAGCCAGGAGCCAGGTGCTTCTCCTGGTCTCCCATGTAGGTGCAGGGCCCAAGGACTTGGGCCATCCTCCACTGCCTTCCTGGGCCATAGCAGAGAGCTGGCCTGGAAGAGGGGCAACCGGGATAGAATCCGGCTCCCCAACCGGGACTAGAACCCGGTGTGCTGGTGCCGCAAGGTGGAGGATTAGCCTGTTAAGCCACGGCGCTGGCCAGGTTTAGATCTTAATGCATACTTTTTGAACAAGATATCATACGATACCATTTAACTTAAAAGATAATTAGGGAGCTTATTCACACAATATTCATATAATATGGTGACCTAGTAGTCCAGACCCTATTGGATTTCTTTTTCAGTAAAACATATCATTATTATTTGCCAGGCTTGTGCACTCATGAATATTGGCATGGAACAAAAAGTCAAAATTATACAATTTTTACAAGTGGAGCAGAAGTAACTGTGAGTTTTATGGGAACTTAATACTTCAAACAAAGTTTCTTCAGTGGTAAAGTGAAGCTATTTTTTTGCTTCTCTATGAGATTGCAGCAGAAACGTGCAATCGCTTATTTATTTGAAAGTCAGAGTTACAGAAAGAAATGGAGAGACAGCAAGAGAGAGAGAGAGAGGGAGACAGAGACAGAGACAGAGATCTCCAATCCACTGGTTCACTGTTCAGATTGCCACAATGGCCAGGGTGAAGACAGGAATCAGAAGCTTCATCCACTTCTCCCACATGGGTGGCAAAGACCCAAACACTTGAGCCATCTTCCTCTGTTTTTCCCAGGCCATTAGCATGCAGATGGACCAAAAGTGGAGCAGCTAGGACATGGACTGGCACTCACATGGAATGCCAATGTGGCATGTAGCAGCTTTACCCACAATGTCAAACCCCAGAAATGTGCAGTTTTTAAAGGAAGAGAAAATTAAGATTCATTGAGACGCACCTCAGGATTTCATTCTAACCCACATTTTTTTTTTATTTCTCTAAACCTTTATTATTTTTTTATGCAGCTCGATCCTTTTGTGGAAAGGAAGAATTCCAAGATGAACAAGTCAATTCTTTGTTTAAACAGCATTTAATCCTGATTACAGAGAACAACAAACAAAAGATATGTGGTACATCATCTTTGGAAAGATCTTTTGCAAATTTTTCTTCTACAAAAAGCTGTAATTTTCTCACAGATCGTCTAACCCACATTTTTTAACCACAGAAAAAAGTTCACACCTGTTGAATAATTAGCTCTTGGCCTTCTTCCTGTGAGTGCCCTTTCATACAAAGAAATACATTTCCTACCTCTTTGTCTGCTGTTCTGTTCACATCTCACAGCACAGTCCCAATAAGGTGACACAGACCTGCATAAGCACTGCAACCAATAAACAAGTAAATAGTGCAGATTATGTCAGTTATAAGGAAAAGAAATATGAAAGACCAAAATTGCCATATTTATTTTCCTTACATTTTTACCACTAATAAATAATACAAGGTTATGAATATTCTATACTTTAGGTATCATATAGTACATAAGGAATTCCCATTATCTATTGTTCTTATATATCCAGTATGCACATATGGATCATTTCCTGAGCATGCCACTCTATTTCTTTCATCCAAACTGTCTTATCCTATCAAAAGCTCACTGGAATCTGTTGCTCACCTATAGCCTAGAGAAGACCCAGCATCTCATTCAAGGCCTCTTACTCCCACATGCACCTTAAATATCCCCAATCTGTCATCTTAATACAATAATCCTGGTGCAGCAGCAAAGATTTCACTTGGTATGCCTGCATCTGATGATAGAATGCCTGGGTTCAAATCCTGACTCAAATTCTGATACATATGGGAGGTTGGTCAACCATGTGGGATATCCCAATTAGTTCTTGGACCCTGGCTTTGGCCGGGCCCACCCCCAGCTCATCTTTGCATTTAGAAATTAAACCAAAAACTGGAGGACTTCTGTTTATCTGTTTCTCTGATTTTCAGATAAATTTTAAAAAATGCATTTTAAAAGATAATGACTCCATTGCCATGGTAAAATTTTGAGTATAATGACTATTTCATAATTTCTTTAAAAAAGCCTTTAAATTAACTGGTATATACTGAAAAACTGTATTTGTATGTGGTTAAAAATATCACCCACCTTATACCTCTGACTCCCTTCCTTGGCGGTAGATGAGCACTAATAATTTCTTGAATGTCTTTCCAGAAATATTCCATAAACTTATATGCATAAATGTGAATTCATCTTTTCTGGAAATTTTCAAATGAGAATATATTTTAGCCATTCATGATTTGCTCACTGATTCTCCGGAAGGATTCACACAAGTCAACAAGTTGTACTCAAACCCAAGATTTATTACTACCAAGAGTACTGTGCAGGAACTGAGATAAAAGTATGTATAGTTAAAGACTGGAGAGGTCAGGCACAGGGCTTCAAGCCTTTCCTTGCTGTGAGAATGGCACAGACACATCCCCTAAGCCACAAAAAGCAGAGACACATCAGCAGCAACCTGAAGGAATCCACTCACACGTTAATAGTACAGAGTTCTTAATGGTGCTAATCACACATATTCACTTGCCCAACGAGGCTACAGACCAGAAACAGGCACTAGGTACACATAACACACATTCATGTTGACTTTATATTGTTAAATTTTTATCTATTTGTTTTAATTTTATTTGAGAAAGAGAGATCTTCTATCAGCTGGCTAATTCCCCAAATGCCAGCAATAACAGAGCTTGGCCAGACTGAATCCAGGAGCCTGGAATTGGATCTGGGTGTCCCACAACAGTGTCACAGTCCCAAGTACTCAAGCTATCATTGGCTGCCTCTGAGGGTGCACATTAACAGGAAGCTGAATAGGAAGTAGAGTAAATAGGATTCAAATCAGGCTCTTTGGTATGGGATGTGGGCCTCCCAAGCAGCTACATAACTGCTGCACCAAATGTTTAGCCCATGTTGACTTTAAATAAAATAGCCTAGTTTACCTTGCCTTACTGCCTGGGCCATCCATAAGAACATCCTTTATCACTATCTGAGTGAACCTTCCAGGACTTTGGTTCTTACCACTTTGTCTGTGGGACTTCCCAAAAAATAAGAAAGAACTGAGTAAAGCAAACTTTCCTCAAGTTCATAATATGCATCCTATAATGTATTTATCTTTTAACAATGTATCTTCAGGTCATCACTAAATATTTAGCTCATTTTTTTCGTGGCTGCATGCTGTTCTTTGACATGGAAACACCACTATATAATCAACTTCTTATTGATGGAAGATTAAACCCATGCTATTTTCCTGCTATAAACATTAATAATAGTCAATATCCTCATTTGGATGTGAGTAAAGTCATAGGCATTACCCCTTAGGAAAGAGTGACTAGAATGTGGACCTAGAAAATCACTCCAGCCTTGTTGGAGACTGTCTCATTCCACTCTTAAAAGTTGTAATGTATTTAGCATGTTTGTATGGGTTTTTGCCAACTGCCCTTCTTGCATAATTTTGTTTTATTCCCACAACCAGTGTAAGTGACTGTTACCTCCTCCCAATACTGTAAGCTGGCAATTCCTGATTTGGAATTATTAGAATTCACAATTTCATCTACTAACCTGCAATAACATCTGCTTACACTGGTGTGGTTATGAATATGCTCTTGCCATCAGATTTTCATTATTATTATTTGAGAAGCAATGATAGAGATAGAGGGCAAGAGTGAGAGCACACACATGACAGAGAGTTCACATCCATTGGTTCACTCCCCAGATGCCCACAAGGCCAGGGCTGGGCTGGGGCCAAACACAGGAGTCAGGAATGCAATCCAGGAACCCCATGAGGGTGGCATAACCCTCATGAGACATATGTCATGAGACATAACCACTGCCTCCTAGGGTCTGCAATAGGAGGCTGCTGGAATCAAGAGCTAGAGCCTGGAATCATATGCAGGTACCCAAATGTGAGATAAGGTGACGTAACCAATAGACTAAATACTCATTTCCCTTGGTGTCATCTTTATTAGCAATGTCACATTGTGTAACATCTTCTATGTGACTCAGTTTCCTTAACTGTAAATCATGCATAACAATAGCTTAATAACGATGACATAAACTCTTCAAAAGTTTTTTCTGTGTATTAATCGAATATTAATATGCCATAACTAAATGTTAGTTTTACTGGTTTGCTTAGTATTTTATTTTAAATTTATAGAATAATTTTATTTTTGCTCAGGTTAAACAATGATATATCTGATTGATATGTGATTTATATATTATTTCTTTTTAAAAAATTTTATTTATTTGAGAGGTAGAGTTACAGACAGCAAGAGGGAGAAACAGAGAGAAAGGTCTTCCGTCCATTGGTTCGCTCCCCAGTGGCCACAATGGTCGGAGCTGCACCTATCTAAAGCCAGGAGCCGGGAGCTTCCTCCCAGTCTCCCACATGTGTGCAGAGGCCCAACGACTTAGGCCATCTTCTAATGCTTTCTCAGGCCACAACAGAGAGCTGGGTTGGAAGAGGAGCAGCCGGGACTAGAGCTAGTGCCCATATGGGATGCTGGCACCGCAGGCAGAGGATTAACCTACTGCACAACAGTGCCAGTCTGTTTTATGTATTATTTCAAAACAAATAATTATAAAAATAAAATACTATCCATAGTACAAAAAGCATTATCCTAAATAGTGGAATACTATCAAATGTTTGGACAGTACCAATCTGATTAGTTAAGAAAAGATATCTTTCAATGATCTGCCCTTATTTTACGATACTTTCTTTAGGAAAAAACTGAATATCAATAAGATGAAATGTTGTTTTATTCTAAATATTAAAGTTGCTTTAAATGACTCATTTTTTATTTTATTTTATTCTAGGAATATGTATATATATATATATATGTATATATATATTCTGGGAATATTCTGGGAACCCTGGTTTTAGCAAAAACAGAATCCTTATTCTGTGAAGAACTTGTGCAGTAGAAAATTATTTGAAATTTTAAGTTGTTAGTGAATTTCGAGTAATAATCCCCAACCTGAAATCATTAGAGATATTGAAATTCTGATGAGTCTCTTTTAACATAAGTAGTAAATCCCTAATTATTGTAACAGAAAGCACAGATTTGGGGAAAATTTATGATCCTCAAGGACATGACTAAATCTTAATTCTTAGGTACCTGGAAATTATTGATGATAGTAATTAGATGACAAAACTGGAACTTCACTACAGTAGAATGGTGGCTGCAGGGGAAAGGCTTCACAGACACTGGGGTACAACTGTCAGGAGCTGGACTTGCAAGGCCCATTCAACATCAGGGAGAGGTGGCAGCTCAGTGTGGCTCAAAGACAGTGAAGCAGTTCTGTACAATTCCAGAGAACTGAAAGACAATTAAAAGGTCAAAACTACACATGCCTATTCCACAGAAGGAATTGCCTTGTTGCTATCAGGAGGGCATCCAGAAATATAAGATTGAGAATTATTCACTCGATTAGCTTTATTCTGTTCTAAGTACCTAAGGGTGCAAGGAATTATACTATTCTGCCTTTATTTTGTATCAGGAAGACAGGAAATAGAGAAAAAAGACATGAGGAGAGAGAGGAAGAGGAATGCAGAGAGTCATTAACAGGAATGGCAGAGAAAACAGGAGATTTGGTGGTAGTTTGCCCAGCTCTCCCTGGTGTTCATAGACCTGTGCCTCCCTCCCTACTCCCAGCCTTGTGACTACAGTGGGAATTACTTTGATTTTACCTGACTCCATGCACTGGTCAGAGTTGCGTGGTCAGTAGTATCTTTTTTAAACTGAGCCACACATCTCCTGTCTGCTCTCTACATCCCCTCTTTCTACACAGTCACAGGTTCTGAAGGGAGCACCTGAATGAGGATAGATAACTCAGAATTTTTTTATTCCACCAGAAAGTAAAAGTATCAAAGCTTTTGGTAGTAGAAATTATAAGACAAGTTTCAGATAATTGCAGTGAGCTTTGTGTTTGGTGAATCTCCTCTTGTCTTACCTTTTTATATATTCCAAAGTAGTCATATGAAGACTATTTTTCTCAATCTCTTACCAGTTGAGCTCAAGTCAGACTTGTCCAGGAAGATCTAAAGCACTACTGACCAGAAGAACTTTAAGAATGGAGCCTCATATCATGAGATACCTTCAGAAGAAGAGCCTGGCTCTCTCATTGTCAAATTGTAGTCCTTACTTTGTTCCCCACCAGGCAGATGTGGCGAGTAACCAGGAATGGATTCAAGTGTGGTGAACACCCTGATCAGGCTAACACAGTGAGCCCTGGAAGAGTTTCAGAATATAATGAGGAAAAGGCATCAATCAAGTTGTATAGGGCTTTCATACAAATTGCTTCCTCAAAAATGCCCTTAGACCAAGACCCAGAGTGTTCCATATCCTGTGACTGAGAATGACTTGCTTCTCACCAACATCAGAGACCTGAGTCACGCAGCTTCTCCACTACCTGGTACAGAGGCCTCTAAACAGGAGGCCTGGCTCAAGGCTGTGATCCCTGACTAGTGAGTGACAGCAGTACAGAGTTTGGGTCAAAATTGGATTCTACTAAGCAGCAGCTTCAAGAAGATTCTGCAGCAATTCATTTTATTTATTTTATTTTAAAATAAATTACTGATTCTTCATTTTCAACAAAACAAGAGAAAATAAACACAAGGAGAGAGTGTCAATTTCTAACAGCCACATCAGTACTTTTCAATCTCTTTAGGACAATAGAATGTCATTGTATCAGCAACAGGATTCAGCATTGTTCTAATACCACAGGTCTACACTTCCAACCTCATCTCCAAATTCTCTCATACCATCTAGACTTAATATTTCAGGAAGTTTCATAGGGCTTTTCATAGAAAAATCACTATTTTATGAAATTAATCATTAATCTGATTATTGTTTTGATTTTAAACAATGCTCTCTTTTCCCAACTGTGTTTCCCAAAGGAAAATTGCTAAGTGTACCAAATGTTTTCTTTCATATGAAATAATTATGTCACCTGAAATATATAAATCTAAGTCCTTTTTTAAAGAAAGCTTGTGTGTGTGTGTGTGTGTGTGTGTGAGAGAGAGAGAGAGAGAGAGAGAGAGAGAGAGAGGAGATGAAGAGAACTCCCATTGACTGGTTCACTCCCAAATACCCATGCCAGCCTTTTCCAGCTCTATTTTTCAGAAAATCATCACATTCTTTCATTTAGGAAAAACTATTTTCTTATATATCTTATGTTTTATACAAATGAATCAAGTACAGCTTTGTAAACAGTCACTCATCAAAAATAAATATTGGAGCAGAGTCAAGATGATTGCTGAATAAGAAGCTCTGATTACAACCTTCCTGAAGAGACATCAATTCAACAATTATAAATATACCAAGTCACTTTCTCAAGAGCTACAGAAGCCAGGTGAGATATCATAGTGTCTCACCTTAATATAATCATAAGAAATGTCACATTGAAGAAAGCAAGAAGGAAAGAGTTGCCTACATTACCCTTCCCTACACTCCAATGAGCACAATGAGAAGAGATACCTTCTACTTGGGAGAATGACAATGAACTGAATCCCAGTACCAGGCACTCTGTGAAAAGGGTTGGTTGGGATGAGCTCATCAGTCCCTGCCACCAGGTCTCACCCGCAGAGTGATTATTTGGTGCTTCCACATCAAAGCAGCCTTCACCATTCCTCCCCGAACCACCAACAAAAACAAAACTCTAGCCCTATGGAGAGGCAAGGAGAGAGAGCTTTGGACCATGCCTTGGAGCTCAAAGCAAAACAGACTATATGCCAAGATGATATAGCTGAAAGAACTCTGCTCACAAACTGAGCCTCCAGGCCTACCAGGCATCAAGCTCTGGTGGATTGGACTCACATTGTTATGTGTGTGTTCCAAAGAGGGAGCTCCTTGGGATTTTATGAGGCCCAGGGATGGTGGAACTCATGTGTGACCAGGTTGGAGTCATCTGGGTGGTTAGCAGGCTGCCTCCCTCCTTCAACATTGAGCACACAGACAAGGGACTAAGTCTTAGAAGTCTGTGCTGGGCTGGTAAAGCCAAATGTTGGACAGATCTTAATGGTTTCCATCACAAGAAAAGTGCCTGTGTATGGAGTCTCTGGACTTGCCTCAATATCAGGCAGAGATCTGTACTCTGAGGAAAGGTTGCATTGATATATAGCCCCACCAGCCTCTCACAGGCCCAGTGCATACCCCTAAGATTGTACAGGGCCTGGTGACTAAAGCCTAGGTGTGATGCACCTAGCATCTCTGCCTAAGTAGCTGAAGGGCTAACTCTATCACACCTCTTACAATCATAGGCAGACAGCAAAGAATCACAAAGCTATTTGGGGACTTGGTGCCAGGCTGATAAAACCCACCATTAAGCAGATTTTAATGTCCCTTGTCCCTAGTCCAGTGCCTACAGACAGTCTTTGTACCTGCTTCAGTGCCCTGTTGTGGGGGAGGCTGAATCCGGAGAGGTCTAGAGGAAACTTCCTGAGCCTGCTTCAAATTTGAAAACCTGTCTTTAAGTTTCAAATCCCTGGTGGCAAACACCCCAGCCACAGGGCGCTTTTGTCTAAGGATCATTAAGGTGGTATAATAGGAGTGGCTAAGACCTTTTTGCATCACATCACCCCACCCCTTGCCCGCATCCACTCATCCACTCTGTACCATCCCCTCTGTACCTCAGCTACATATACACCTCCCTTTTACAATAAAGTGAGACCCTGCTTCTACTGGACTCCACACCACGCCTGATTGTCCCCTGGGTTTGGGGAAGGCTGAGTGGCGGGTGGTGCACTTCCCCTCCTCGGTCAAGGCAAGCTGCGGGCAGCCTGCCTAATTCTCTGGCGGTGGCAAGGAACAGTCACCGCACCCTGTGGAGTTCCTTGAGCCAGGTTGAGCAGTCTTAGACTCCAGCCAGTATCACCAATGGCAATGAGCCCACTAAACAACAGATAGACCACAGTCCACCTCAGTAAAAGAACAGACTGCTTAGAATTTCTAGGACAGCCATAAATGAAGACAGATTACTAAAACGAATTCTTCAGTATGCAGATTATATCATATTCCAACAAATTTCAGGAACTTCCAGGAGCTATGGCTTCACCTAAAAAGCAAAATAAGGTGCCATGAGCCAATAATGCATAAATTGAAATTTCTAAATGCTCACATTAAGATTTCAAAATAGCTGTTTTTATGAAACTTAATGAAATTCAAGAGAATACAGAGGCTGGCGCCGCGGTTCAATAGGTTAATCCTCTGCCTGCAGTGCCAGCACACCAGGTTCTGGTCCCGGTCGGGTGCCGGATTCTGTCCCGGTTGCCCCTCTTCCAGGCCAGCTCTCTGCTATGGCCTGGGAGTGCAGTGGAGGATGGCCCAGGTCCTTGGGCCCTGCACCCACATGGGAAACCAGGAGGAAGCACCTGGCTCCTGGTTTCAGATCAGCACAGTGCGCCAGCCACAACACACAGGCCACGGTGGCCATTGGGTGGTGAACCAATGGAAAAAAGGAAGACCTTTCTGTCTGTCTCTCTCTCTCTCACTGTCCACTCTGCCTGTCAAAAATTCTTTTAAAAATTTAAAAAAATGGAGAGCGGCAAGATGGCAGAATAGGAAGGGAGCACACTGATATTCTGGGGAGAGACAGTTTAATAAAAGTGGAGATATTGCAGGTTCAAGGAAGAGTAGAGGAAGAAACAGCAGAGGAACATCTTCTGGAACTAGAGAATCACAGTGGACCTGCGTGGAGAGCGTGGGAGCCCGCAGTTCAGGACACCAGCGGCAGACTCAACACACCAGTGCTGGAACGCGAGGTGAGCCAAACCTCAATAGCCCGAATAGCAGGGAAGAGGAAAGAGGAGACTAGAGGGAATGAGGCTTGAAACTCCGTGGGGAAAAGTTCATCAGGCTAACTAGAAGAGAGAGAGAAAAAGAAAAAAATAATGACCAATATGGACACGAGTTTCTCTCTCTCTGCTCACCTCTCAAAGGCGAGCAAGACAAAGAGTAGGCGCCATTTTGACATACGTCATAAGCAGGGCGACCTCAGGTCTGCACCGGCCCTGAGCCTAGCAGAAAAACCTGGCTCGGGGAGGGGGGTTTGAAATAACAGGAGATTAGGATCTAATGAATGTGTGTGGCTAATGAACTGAGACTGTGAAAAAAGAGACGGTGGGGGAGAGAACTCACGGAAGTCACGTGAGTGCTCTTCAGAGACGCTACAATTCGGTAACCTTGGCAACCCAGTGGGAGACTGCAGGAAAATTTGAGCCCACACTGAGGGCAGCACAGATTCCCTGTGTGGTCCTTGGGAAAGAGCTTCCGATCTCTGGCTCCTGTGGGTATATCATTCGCCTGCTAACGACCTCCAATTCCATTCAGCTGTGCAGAATTGCTTCCCTTTTGAATCAAAAAAAAAAGAAAAAGAAAAAGAAAGAAAGAAAGAAAGAAAGAAAGAAAGAGAGATTTACCACGCCTAACCTGGGAGTGTCACCTTTGGCACACCCTCAACACTGAGGAACCAAACAGAGCTCTCAGGCCACACCTATCTCAATCCTCTAAGGCTCCATTGAAAGCAGACAGTCCACTTAATCTAGAGTCAATAGCATAAAAATAAAAAACACCACAGTGAAGAAACCAAAGAATATCTCCAATATGTCAAACCATCTGGGTAGTGGACCAGCAGATGGAAGACTCTCTCTCTCTCTCTCTCTCTCTCTCTCTCTCTCTCTCTGCCCCTGCCTCTGCCTCTCTGTAACTCTGCCATTCAAATAAATAAATATTTTTTAAAAAGAAAAGAAAAATGCCTGTTCAAGTCCTTTGACCATTTCTTAACTGGATTGTTTGGTATGCTGTTGAGATTCTTGAGCTATTTATAGATTCTGGATATTAATTGTTTATTAGTTGCATAATTTGCAAATATTTTCTCCTAACAGTTGCCTCTTCACTTTGCTGCACTTCTTTTGAAGTGCAGAAGCTTCTCAACTTCATATATTCCCATTTGTCAATTTTGTCTTTGATTGCCTGTGCTTCTGGGGTCTTTTCCAAGAAGTCTTTTCCTATGTCAATGTCTTACAGAGTTTCCCCAATGTTCTCCTCTAGTAATTTGATGGTATCATGTCATAGCTTTAGATCCTTGATCCATTTTGAGTTGATTTTTGTATAAGGTGTAATGTTACATTTCATACTTCTTGAAGAGACTGTCCTTTCTCCAGGGCTTTATTTTACCTCTTTGTGAAAGTTGGTTGTAGATGCGTGAATTAATTTCTGGACTTTCTATTCTGTTCCATTGTTCTACATGTTCATTTTAGCGCCAATATAAGGCTGTTTTGATTATAACTGCCCTGTAGTATGTGTTGAAATCTGGTATTGTGATGCCTCCAGCTTCGTCTTTGTTGTATAAGATTGTGTTAGCTATTCGAGGTCTCTTGTATTTCCATATGAATTTTAGCATCATTTTTTCTAGATCTGAGAAGTAATTTACAAATTCAATGTGATTGCAACATCAGTGGTTCTGCTTTGAAGGGCTCAGATTCTGAAAATATTTCGAAGGTACAATGAATAGTAAAAAAGTGCTTAGTTCCCCATAGACTTGTAAATAATGTGTGCTGTGAATCATTTTGGATTTTCTGACATTGTGACAAATAAAAAGGATATATTAATTCCAGTTTCCTCAGAATCCTCATATCATAAATGATAAGACTTCAACTTCATAATATTTAACGATCTTCTGTCATTTAAAAGACTCATGTAACAAATTTGTTAATTGAGGAACAAAACATTCATGTAGTCTCAGAACAATAGAAAAAGATATTTGGGTTATCAGGCTATTTTTATCTTTTCTTCTTCTTTTCCTAAAGTTTACAAATTATACTGAGACTTTTTCATATAAAAAAATAAAACTCTTACTAATTAAATTAGTCATCCTGCACCCTGTTATGGTGGAAAGAGAACCAAAATAATTAGCAGAAAACAGACATTCTGGTTTCAGCTTTGCAACTACCTAATTGTGTGTGACCTTGGGTAGGTGACTTCACCTTTTTGCCCTAGAAAGTAGAGCATTTATAGAGCATTTTCTTGCTCTATAAATACACAATAAGTTTTGACCTTCCCTAAAATGTAGAGAATAATTTTTCTGTAGGTCAAGATGGATTCAGAAGGATCAAACTTACCTTCCCATGGTATACAGTTATAACATTAGACAAAATCTGGGAAATGTGTTTTAGGCTAAAGACTGTGATCTCTAAGAAAAGAGAAACAAGCAAGGCGAGCCCTACCCTGATTCATGCTTTCTGTCTCAAGGCAGTTTTCAAACTACCGCACAGCTTCTCTTTGTCATGACAGGATACACGTACTTTTTTCATAAAGAATGCTGAGATAATGTCCTAAAAATAATGCCATTCTAAATAAAACTTCCTTTAAGCTTGTATCTAAAGATTGGGAATCATGGTCATCATCCTGAGGAAGATCAGAGCTGAGGACAGAGTGGACAATGATTGTAGAAGTCAAAGACTTAGCAGTGAATCAGAATGAGCTAGTTCAGGAGGTGCAGGTGAGTCTGGCAGATATTGGCTCACTGCATGTTGGGAATGTTCTCTGCCTTCCCCTTGTATTGAGACAGAGACCCCAGGCTCAGTATCAGGAAGGAAGGCCATGTTCAATTGGGTTTGGGCCTGCTGCTGTGTGATAGGCACTCCTGAGCAAGGTCTGCTCCACCAAGCACTTCACCTGCTCTCTGCTCCTCCCAAATACCATTTGTCTTCTTCATCCCTTTTGTCTCATTCTCTCCAATTTCCCTGCTTACTCCTCCCCACCACACACACACACCAACATACGCTCTTTCTCACACACTCACTCATACACACACATGCATATGCACTTACACACTCATACATGCTCACACTCCCACTCTCATGGTCTCATACCTAATTCACTCATACACACTCTCACACACAACCCTCTCTTACTCTCACACATTCACACTCAAATACATATACTAACACACTCACTTACCATCACATAATCACACACACACAATTTCACACACTCATACTCTTGCACACACTTATTCAAATTCCCAACATTTTAAAGGGATGGGGTCCTACAGGTGGTTGTGGGAGGGGTGTGAGCAGGAACTTCCAACTCGTCCCCTCTCCTCAGCATCTGATTTTAAAATATATAAAGTCAGGCAGAGAGAAGGCAAAGGTGAGAACAAATGTGGCTCTGTTTAGTCAGAATAGGCAGTTAAGAGCATATGCAGAACAGCTGAAAACATGTGTCTTCTTTGCCCCACCTGACAACCCCCTCACATGATTCAGTTAACTTTGAGATCTGATCCTGGCTAGGACTTTGTTTCTAGATGATTCAGTGTTGGACTATTGAATGTAGGGGCCAAGTCTCTTTTATCATATAAGAGAGTATTTAAAAAAACCCACACAAAATGGAATTAAAAGATGAGTTTATTCTGGTACAAGCATTTGGAAATCCATATATCATGATCTTCATAACACATATTTTCATGAACTTGTTAAAGACTCCTTCATATGCAAAGATTTCAAACTTTTTTCAACCAAAAAATATTGATCTTTTATTTCCATGTCCAAGAGCTTTTTGAAGCACCCATACTGAGTAACTCAGAATGGTATTCCAAAGAGCTATTTTCACAAAACTTATAAATACTAGCCATTCAGTGAATTTGCAGTGGGATATTCATTCCTGTTTGGTCTCATTAGTACTATTGTTCTCTGATTGCCCCATCTTGGTCTAGTTGACTTTGGAGAAATGAATATGTTCATGTATTAAGGTAACTTCTTGATTTCAACAAGAAATAGTTACTCAATAAAGAAAAGAAGCACACATCACTTTGTATGCCTCATTAGTGAGGTTTGCTTGAAAATCTAGCTTAGACAAAAGAAAAGATTATTTCTTGCCTGACTTGCTGTAGGAATTTCAGAGCTAAATCAAAGGAACAGGGGCTGGCACTGTGGCGTAGTGGGTAAAGTGCCTGCAGTGCCCGCATCCCATGTGGTCCCAACTGCTCCACTTCTGATCCAGATCTCTGCTATGGCCTGGGAAAGCAGTAGAAGATTACCCAAGTCCTTGGGCCCCTGCACCCATGCAGGAGACCTGGAAGAAGCCCCTGGCTCCTTGCTTCGGATTGGCGCAGCTCCAGGCCATTGCGGCAAACTGGATAGTGAACCAGCAGATAGAAGACCTCTCTCTCTCTCTCTCTCTGCCTCTCCTCTCTCTGTGTAACTCTGACTTTCAACTTTCAAATAAATAAATAAAATCTTTAAAAAAAATAATTCAAAGGAACATTTGTACAGGCCTGAGTTGTCTGTGCTTGATATTTGTAATCTTCAGATGACACAAAATCTTCCCACAGATCTGAATTTTCTTGCCATTCTTCGCATGGTATCCTCATTGACAGCCTTTGAGTCTTAGTTTACAAGACCCCACTACTACCTCAAGAATTTCTGGCCTTTTCTTTTGTTGTTTTTCCTTAAATTCCTTATCTCCATCTCTATGAAGTAGGCAGGCATATAGATTAAAATTGATTAGGTTTGTAAGCTGGCAGACCATGCCTTCACCATGTCCCTGTGTGACCTCATGCCCCTACCTGGCCATACCTGGGTGCCCACCAGCTAATCAGGTTAATTAACCACTCCCCTTTGGAAGTGGGTTAAAAGCCTGGGACACAGTGAGTCTGGTCCTTCTCTTCCCTGGCCTCTTGCCAGGAGGGGGCTTGCTGTAGCCCTGCGCCCCCAGGGCACGTGGCCTTCAGGCCACCCACCTTAGGCTTCCTGGCCTAGATGCTCCTCCACGTGGCTGGTTCCTGGTGCTCGATATGAACCCATATTTAACTCTCTCTCTCTCGCTTAAATAAAGCTCTCACTTTCCTATGCACTTTTTGCACTAAGTAAAAGCCTAAAATGTACCATGCTGCCTCGTTTATCTGTGCCAGTATTTAGAATTCTACTCTAAATATTAGGCAAGAACCATGTCAGGCTTATTAATATTGAGGATTTATTAATAAGCATATGATGGTATCATATGGCACCTCAAATTCTGGTAGCATATGTGGCACCCCAGATGGCGCTTCTGGAAAACCTTAAAGGGCCACATTTTGGTGTAGATGTTAGAGGGTCTTTCCCGATATCATCTAGAAGTTATACTATAGGAAAGCATGCAACATCTTAATCACCAGAAATCCACCTCATGGTAATATCTAGAAAGTGTGAGTATTTTTCTAACTCAAGAAAAGTGTGAGCATAGTGAAACAGGGGTAAAGTCGCTATCCTCTAGATCTGGGGCAGACACACTTCAGAAACTTTGTATAGTATAAAGAACTATGAGAAAGTAGATAACAGCAACAAAGGAGTATAATGCTACTAAGGATGGTCACTGACTGAATTACTTTAAATTCAAAGCTTATATATTTTCTGAAATAAATAAGCCTGTCGTAAGATATATAAATGTACTATATAGGGTACTACAAAACATACATGAAAAATGTAATAAAAAGAAAAGTGGGGTGCTTGGCACAGCAATTAAGGCTGACTTAGGATGCCTGCACCGCATATTGGAATACCTGGTTGAGTTCCTATTTTAGCTTCCTGAGAGGCATCAAGTAATGGTTTAAGTATTTGGTCCCTGCCACTGATATGGGAAACCTGAATCAAGTTTCTAGATCCCTGCTTCAGCCTGGGCCAGTCCTGGCTGTTGTGGACATTTGCATGAAAAAACAATAAATGAGAGTTCTCTGTATCTTTGTCCCTATTTCACTGTTTTTCAAATAAATAAATAAACAGTTTTAAAACTATTTCAGTTAGGGGCCAGTGCTGTGGCATAGTAGGTTAAGCCTCCAACTGTGGCACCATCATCTCCTGTGGTCGCCCATTCAAGTCCTTGTTGCTCCACTTCTGATCCGGCTTTCTGCTGATGGCTTGCAGGAACAGTGGAGGATAGCCCAAGTGTTTGGGCCTCTGGACCTCTGTGGGAGACCCAGAGGAAGCTCCTGGCTCCTGCCCAGCTCCAGCTGTTGAGGCTATTTGAGGAGTGAACCAGTGAATGGAAAACATTTCTCTCTTCTCTCTCTCTCTCTCTCTCTCTCTCTCTGTTATTCTGCCTCTCAAATAAATAGACATCTTTCAAAAAAATAACCTATTTTATTTAAAGGTTTATTCATTTATTTATTTGAAAGGCAGACATGGGGGGATTAAAAAAAGAGCAAAAGACAGATCTTCCATTTGTTGGTTCATTCCTCAAATGACCACATCAGCCAAGTCTGGGCCAGACCAAATGCATGAACCAGGAACATCATCATTATTACCCATGTGAGTAGCAGGGGTTCAAGTATTGGGCCATCTTCTGCTGCCTTTCCAGGCACATTAGCAGGAAGCTGTATCAGAAGCAGAGCAGCTAAGACTCAAACCAGCACTCTGATATGGAATGCCAGTGTCAGAAACTGTGGCTTAACCCACTGCACCACAAATGCCAGTCCCTAAAGAATACTTAAGAAAGATAAATATATTTTGGTGCAAAAGATTTTTTAAATCCACATGTAATTTTCATAATATTCATTTTCCATCAACTTTCTGAAGACCACTTGCATGTGGGGAATATGTCATGTTAAGTCTGGACTTTGACAAAATGGAATTATTTGGGACAAATACAAACAATAATGTCACAGTTTTGTTGTGGCATAGGAGGTAAAGCCACTGCCTGCAATGCCAGCATACAATAAGAACACTGGTTAATACCCCAAATGCTCCACTTCCAATACAGTTCCTTAGTGGAAAATGGCCCAACTCCTTGGGCTCTTGCACCCAAGTAGGTGATCCAAAAGAAGCTCCTGACTCCTAGAAGCAGAATAGCCCAGCTATGGCCATTGCAGCCATTTGGGGACTGAACCAGCAGATGGAAGATACCTCTCTCTCTCTCTCTATCTCTCTCTCTCTCTCTCTCTCTCTCTCTCTGCTTTTCAGATAAATAATTGTCTTTTTAAAGAATTTTTTTAACTTTTATTTAATGAATATAAATTTCCAGTGTACACCTTATGGATTACAATGGCTTCCCCCTCCCATAACTTCCCTCCTACCCGCAACC